>NW_015664016.1:19581-56355 GCF_001515625.1 Sinocyclocheilus rhinocerous
TTAAACTGCAATTCATCGACTGGCCGCTAGAGGCTGGCTCCAAAAGAGAGTCAGTCCCATAGACTCCCCATGTTAAAATGCCCAACTTTACAGCAGAAAAAAATTTGTTTACAGCCTGGCACAAAAAGTGGTTTTGATCTATATAGCTAATTTTGCCCTTTATGACAACTGTGAGGGGGGTGAATTTTTTTTATAACTTAAAGTTCTGCATAATTAAGGGCGTGGCCACTTGAGTGACAGGTGAATTGCCGCTGCTGTCACAACCATCGCACTAGAGGGCGTGGTTTCAGCAACCAGCTCCACCCACGTCCCGCCTTTTTGCCCATTTTCGATTATCCGGGAGTGACGCGCAGCCAAGATGGCGACGGCCGTCTCTGCGCACTTTGAGCTTCAAAAATGCTCTTCAGAATCCTGCGGGTTAAGTCACGGACACTACGTCCCTGTTTTTTTACAGTCTGGCGCACACATCTGAAGCACACGCACAGAAAGCGGCTTGCATGGGCGGGGCCTGTGCAAAGTGACATCACTTTGTACGGATTCTTCCAACGGCTTGTTCTGAGACACTGCTTACAATTTATGAGGATTAAAAAAAAGGAGTGGGTGGATTTTAAAAGGGTGGTTGTGTACACAAGGAGTGGGTGGATTTTAATAAGGTGGTTGTGTACACACACTGCCAACACACATTTATATTCAAACACCATGTAAAAGTGAGTTTTGCATAATAGGCCCCTTTTAATTTTATTTCATTGTGTTATATCTGTGTTGTATACAGGCCTAGTTGCTTTTCATAGGAAAAACTGGATAATCTTGCACTACGTACTATTTAGATGAATAAAATGAATGATTAAATGAATTAGTTTAATTTTGCTTTGATGTACAATAACCCTTATTTTCCTAAAGAATCATATTTGTCCCTTATTTTCCTTTTCTGAAGTTGGCAACCCTAGATGTTAAAAAACACCTGTAATTTAGTTCTTGTGGTTTATAAAAATTTGTCATAAGCATCGTTTTCATTGTAAATGTCTCATATTCCTCAGTATTTGTGTCTCTGGTCTGTCTGGTGTGTGAGCCGTGATGATAAAGGAGGAGGTTCCTGCGCTCATGTTTGAGGATGAAAACAGGAGGCTCAGTTTGTGCTCCAGCCGCTCACATACATTGTCCCATACAGACTCAGCCTTTAAGGGCTAGAAAACCATGTAAAAGTTATCGATTTTTCTTTTATGCGAAAAATCATTAGGATATTAAGTAAAGATCATGTTCCATGAAGATATTTTGTAAATTTCCTACTGTAAATATATCAAAACTTAACTTTGAAAAATTTAAAAATTAAAAAGGTAATTATGACTTTATGTTCAAAGATGTAATAAAAAATGGGAAGACAAACGTGGTATGAGTCTGAGTGAAAGATCCTGGACTATTATTTTGTGAGTATGTGGAATACTAGTCCTGTGTTCATTCAATACATTAAATAATTGCATTTTTTATGTTTTAAGACTATGTTTAAATAGTATAATGATCATAAACTGAATAAAGAGATACAGGCAGTCAGGGGCGTCATGCACTCATGATTTTTGAGGGGGCACGAGTGGGGGGGGTCTCGTCATGCTTGTCATGTGACACAGCAACCACAATAGCACTGTATAACTGATATAGGCTTATGTTTTATTTTATTTTTTTCCTTTTTATTCGAAATATTTCCAGACGTGTTAACTATATCAGGAAATATCTCGATTCTCAAACGTGTAAGTAAATGCGTTTTGCACCAGGTTGTTATTTGATCTATAATGGGTGATGGGCAAAGTAGAGTAATAGTGTAATCTATTAACTACACATAAAAACCCGACTTTTTACTTAAGTAGGCCTACCAGATATGGGTGCATGCCATAAAATATTTTAATACGACTGACTTTGTATTTAATGTGAATTTAATAACAATATTGTAAGTTACTATATTATAACATTTTCATTTTACAGAGAGCAAAGAACATTTACATCATCAAAGAACATTTTCACTTCAGTCTAGCCAGAGTTCAGGCACTCTCAAAAACTCCCATTAAAATCACTGAAGCTGTTTACACTGTGAAATGAATATCTTACATTCGTACGCACATCTGCACAGTCAGCGAGCAAGTGAACAAAACACCGCGTTCAGTGATGACTCATCTGAACGTCTCTGATTGGCCATTGCATCATAAACAAAACAGAATCGTGTGTGATTGGTTATAATGTAGCGCTGTACAAACGCGTCTGTCTCTGGATCAGCGCCAGCCAAAGCGCGAACGCAGATTTGAATTTAAGCAGCTGACGCTGTGCCGCACTGAACGATTTTATCACACCGGTGTGATTGTATCAAATACAAAAAATATTATTCAGCTATTTTTTGTCTTTTGGAAGCTGCATTTAAAATCCACTTGGCTCAGAAATCTGAGGGGGCACGTGCATAAAACTTGTGCAGTTATGCTAATTCAGAAGGAAAACTTTGTTGTCAGTGGACATAAATATTACCCCAGCAAGCCAATGTAACATCTCGATTGCATTGTTTGTAAATTTGCAACAAACAAATGTACAGAGGTCCTTTTTTTTATTTATTAGTGGCCTACAGAACATTCTCAAAACAACTTAAGAGCCGAGAGGACAGTTAAAAAGGGCTTATTCGAAAAAAACTGTTATTCCAAATAGTACCATAAAATAACCTGGTATCTGCAGGGTTTTTTAAATCAAATTTAAGACCTTTAAAGACCTTTTTAAGATCTGCACTTCACATTTCAGCCTTTAAACAATTTTTAAGAAAAGGGATGAGTCAAAAGTATCAATTATTATATTAATTTAAACATTAATTGTTTAGATTTTTATAATGCATTAGCTTTTTGTCAGTCCACTGGTTCACATTTAAAAATATGTAGCAAAAATAGCAAATGGGCTTATTGAGAAAGCAAATTCGTTCTCTGCCAGCAGGTTTCACTTTCGGAACTGCAGAAATATAGTGGTTTCCCCGGTAACCGCAGTACACAAAGCTGATGTGCAGCACTCAACTTTATTCAGTGAAATCGTAGCCTTTTGAAGTTTAATCGTCATATTAATAATCCATATAGCAATTCTTGTCTTTCCGTCCCCAAAGACCTCTTATAATTTAGACTTTTTGTACAATTTAAGAGTTTTCATGGCCTTAAATGTAAACAATTTAACTGATCTGTTATTTATCAGTTTAGATTATTTTTTAATGCTTCGCTAACTATCAGAAGACAGTAACCGGTTTTAAATTCCAGGCTCTGGCATCGCCGTTGTTTGTGAGCAGTGGTGTGATGGCGATTTAAAGGGGGGCATAACACACACAGTTTCACCCAATCTCATGTTAATCTTGAGTACCTATATAGTAGTACTGCATCCTTCATATCTCCAAAAAGTCTTTAGTTTTATCATATTTATAAAATAAAGATACAGCTTTATGATTCTCTGGAAAAAGCTGAGCTCCTGGAGGCGCACCTTGGGCGGAGCTAAAGAGTGACGAGCACTTTAGCTCCGACTGCCAACAAAATACAGACATTTGATGCAGTTTCACTTACCGTCTGCAGTTCTGAATCATGACCGGGATCTTTTATAGCTGGGACCGCTCCATCTTTCAGTATCAAACGATGTGCAAATCCAGCGTTGAACTGGGCCTTGTTTATAAAACGTTCATCAACAAACACACTTGTGAAACTCCATTGCTGCTCCGGAAAAAGAAACTGCCTCCACTGTTTACATAACGTTTGGTTCTTTAGGAAGCTGAACAAAGTTGTCTTTCCCTTACAACCAAAAACACACTTCTTTGGAGACATTCTTCCCGAGCGAGTCCCGTGCAGCGCTGCCGCCGGATGAAGCGCGTTGATGGGCGCGATCTCGCTCTGGTCAATGCATGCGTGGGCGGCTCTTCCGGGAGAAATGCCCATATAAGGAGTTCCACCCTCGTCTACGTCATGAAGAGCCACGATCGAAAAAAACTCTCCGAAACTTGTACGAACCCGAAAGTAAGATTTTTGGCACAGAAATACGTCATACGTCAAATTGTTTTTTTAAACTTTGTCCATGCTTAGCATGAGAATCCAACTCTTTAACAGTGTAAACAACTCTGAATGCTTGAAACAGCATTGTACCCCCTTTAAATAAAATACAGATTTCCAAACATATGGGTATCCCCTTGAACTTGGTAAAAAGAGAATCTGTTTACCATCTAGACTGGAAAATACTGTTTTCATGGTCAGTTTTTCATTTATTATTTACTAATGTTAGTGAATGTTTACATTAGAGTGCACGTCCTACTACTATGCTGAAATTAATAGGGGAGCGGCTAGAAACTATCGACCTCTCCTGGTTGGAGATAGTATTAACATCATAAACTGAAAGCAATCTTTACGTGACTTGCTTTTCAAATGTTTTAAAATTGATCATCCGAGTCTAATATGATCCAGCGGGCCGTACTAAAAGACACTGCGGGCCGTATACGGGCCAGTTGCCCATCCCTGGTCTAGACCTTAACCCTAATTTTCTTTGTCTGCTTTAAGTAAAGTATAAGATGGCAAGATATGAGACTTATAATACATTATAACTATGAGAAATATAATCCATTGTAATTTAAGTGGGTGCAACATGTTCATTGTGTGTTAAATCATCATACTCTTAAAAGCTATAACCACAAATAAGTAAATATAATACATAAAAAATGTTCTTATGAAAATTCATGAGATGATACAACATATTATAAGGTCTTTTATAATGCATTATGCATTCATTATAATCCCTTAAGAACAACCTTATAATGTATTATAAATACGGGCTTCATAGAAAGTGTTACCAGAAAAATAATTATAATTTTTGTTTGTTTATATCATTGTTGTTTTCTGCTGTGTTTTAATGAAAGTAATCTATCATTTGTTTTGCTGCTCACCGTGTTTCTGTTGTTGTTAAAATAACCAATAGTGTTCTCGTGGACTGAGGTGCCTCTCTTGAAGAAGCCATTTAAATCTTTTCATTTTATAGATGCTTTATCCAAAAATGGCATACAATGCATGTGTGCCATTTCTTTAGTGAGTGGTGTACAAAATGATGCAAGTGTTTTAAGCAATGCACCACTTTTCACTGTTTAATTTTCACATCACAATTGATCTATGTCAGTTTTAAATAGGAATCTTGGTCAGATAAAAAAAAAAACAAAAAAAAAAACATCTTGATTGAATTCAGAGTGTACATTAGCAAGAGTATATGGGACTTAATAGTCAGCCTGTGACTACAGATGCACAACTGAATGATACAGAAATATATACTTATTGAAATGTGGAAGAATATATAAAGCAATTTGTGTACTAAAATATTACATGAACACCCAAAGAGCATACTTTTTTTTTTCTGTGGCTATAATTGTGTTATTGTAACATATAATTCAGTTATGGAATGTATCTTGAATATTGTATTAATTCTCTGTGTTCAGTTTCTTAGTGTTTCTTTTTAAGGTATATTTATATAAGGTTTCTCTACAGTATATAGTTTGTCTTAACTTTATATTTGCATCAAAACTGATCACTGATTCTCAATGTCTGCCTTTAAATCACAGTCAAACTGATTGTTCAGTAGAGTTGAAGATGTGGATCAAATTCATGTCAGATTTAGTCTTTGTGGCACTCAATGCTCAGTTTGTTTTAAGATATTTTTAGCCTATATTTTTGTTTCTCTTCTGTATATATATATATATATATATATATATATATATATAATGATGGGTTAAGTTTTGGTCTGGGGAGGGTTTAGGGATAATATGTAATAATGTAATGTCAACATTTTTTAAAAGTCTGATGGCAAATGAAGTTGTGGCATGTTTTGTCTCAAGAAAAAGTGACTGGATGGTTTGATATTTGTTGGTCAACTGAGTGTGTGAATTCAGTGCAGCACGTTCATCTCACCACCAGAGGTCTCTGTCACCCGCTTATTGATTCTAATATGCAACACAATTAAATATTTATTCAGCAACTGATTATCACTCACTGCGAGGCTTTGTTATCAATGATTATAGATTATGAATATGTAAATAGAGAACAATGGCTTTCTGACAACGCTTGCGATTTTGAGGTGCATTTTATTAAAGACATAAGATACAGGCTATTATATATATTTTTCTATTTTGTTTAAGAATATTAAACAATGAATTAATTTGTTATTAATGATGTTAATAGAAAAAATGATGACAAAAATAAATATGAAATTAGTTGTTTTATTTTTCAGAACACACTTCACTCAATAGGGAATGTTTAATGCTTACATTACATAAACTAAAAATTCATAAATATTTTTATTTTCAAGTGCTCAGTGGGGGTTTGCAACGTGTGAATCTCAGTTCGATAACCCTGAGTCATTTCATTTGAATTATAATATCATCATCACCTCTCATCTGAGAGCTGAGACAGTCTCAGACCGGAGGGATTTTGTCCATGGAGCAGCCACACTTCTCAACAATCATATTCGGGAACTCTGCCACCTCGATTTCAGTGTAATCTCCCTTTTTCACCAGGTACATCATGGGCAGCGGCGCGCTCTCCATCACCGCACAGGTCCTCTGCCCGTATCCATAGTAACTGCGTTTGGGCTGCTTGCATCCTCCTGCGCATCTGAAGGCCTGGTACCCGGCCGGCTCAATGATCCAGTACTGAGTCCAGGTCAGCTCACGGAAATTGATGAAATGCTCCTCCCGGCAACACTTGCTGCTGTTTGGGCTGGAGTTACAGTTCCCCTGAGATCTGTTGACATGGATGTTAAGGATTTTAGTCAATGAATTGACAGGTGTAAAGTTCAATGCAAGTCATGTAAGCTAAATAAGCTGCAGCTTGATAACAATACTCACCCATATTCATCCAGGTTTAAGGTGTACAACACAAGTTCAGGTGCACCCATATCCTTCTCCAGGGTGTTTTCTTTCGGGTCCTGTGTGGCAAAGCGCACTCTTTTGGCCATCTCAGCTGCATAGCTACCAGGTCTCTCTCCTTCAGTCCACACCTCCAGATGCAGAGGTGTTTTCTTTTGGGCTTTAGACCAGTAATGAACGGCCTGAGTCACGTCAAAGCTCCTCCAGCCAGACTCGTGGATGGGAACCAGTCTATTAAAATAGTGAATATGGACACATAAGTTCCCATTCATGCATTATAAAATGAAATACTGTTATTATTTGTGCATTTATTTATGTTTTTATTATATTTGGGCGTCTGATGTACCTCGAGTCAATGAGTGATGTTCTGTTGGAGCCGTTTCCCAGCACTTCCACCCAGTAGATGCTCACTCTGGCGTTGTTAATGGGTCTGTGGTGCCTTCGCTCAGGTTTAGATGGATTCTGTGCAGCTGTTTGGAAAAGTTTCAGTTCGGCCATAGTGACCTCAGTGTTTTCTTGCAGTCTGGACTCCATGTCGAACACAAGACGCTGACGGGTTGTGTCAAAGTACTTGATTTCTCCTGTTATATCTGTCAAAAACAGAGAACACATTAGATTATAGTTTATGGCAGTTGCACTGTAAAAATTTTATCATCTTAATGTTTTGGCATCCTTTTTTGATATTCGGCATAATCATTTTAACTTCTTGATCAGTAAGTAAATCCATAGTGGTCAAAAAATTGCTGTAATGATATAAATTGAAAATAATTTTAATGGTAGAATTTGGCGACAAAGTTAATTAGTTGCAATAGTTAATATGAACTCAGTGAATACTTTCACAGCAATTATTAATTTTGGTTAATGTTAATTTTGACATATTAATAGATTTTTAACATTAATGTTGCAACAACAATATATTTATACATTAACATCAATTAAGAAAAAAACAATTATATCAATAATTTGTAAATGTTATTAGTTTATGGTCCACTTATTTGTTGCATTCGTCATTGTTAGTTGCATTAAACCAATTACACTATCTTAATATTAAAATATAGAATATTATGCACAAATTTGTTACTGTTTTTTAAAAGTTCATTTCATTTTGCAAGTGCACTTTATGTGTCTATGCTTTTATTGGTTTAATCTATTTCAAATCATTTTTACATTATTTATAGTTGCATTTTTATTTATTTATTATTTCTAAAGCATTTTTGCGAAGACCATTTAGCATTTATTTATTATGCAACTAATTTTAAAAACATTTTATTATAAAATTTCTAAATGTAATTATTAGTGCATGGTCCAGTTATTTGTTGCATTTATTGTTGCTCATTGTTTGTTACCAAATACATTGACTAATATTAAAATATAAAATACAATCCACACATTTTAAAACTTTTTTACAGTTCAATTTCATTTTGTAAATATAACCCACCTGCATTCCCATGGATTCCTCTAAGAATTCCCGCCAGGCTTGGCAGAGATCTCCTCCTGCGCTTGTGATGGAGTTTCAGCATGGACAGATATTTGTTCTTGACGTGAGCTGGGATGACTAGATTTTCCAAATCTCTCTTCTGAATCCTGGGCAGATTGGTTAGTCTGAGTTTTTGGAGCATCGCCTGCTTCATATCCTCATGGTCGAATCCCTGAGTGAATGAGATCACTGTGGTGCAAATGAGCAGCTGGATGAGCAGAGCCATGCTTGAAGTAGTGATGCCAGTGTCGCTCTCCTGATTGAATGACTGACTCTCTTGAGTCTCTCAGGGTTTATATACAGTCGCCCCCTCCCTCCCTCCCTCCCCCCACCCCGTCTAGCTCTTAACACCTCTAACAAAGGGGAGACAACCTAAAAAAGACATGTCCCATTTAGACCACCTATTGTTGCTCATGACTTTATTTTTTCAAATGCATCCTAAGTATGTTCATTATATATTTTTTATATCTTTTTATTTGATTTTTTTAATATAAATTATATTAGTTATATATTTTTGCATATATATACATATAAAGTATAACGATGTGGATTTTTACATTTATTTATCAGATTTATCAGCAAATGTATACATTTATTTATACATTTATTCAAAGAATTTTATTTTCAAAATCCGTTCTAATATCTATTTGATTTGTAAAAAAAATCTAAATTTTTATTTGATCTTTTAAATATAAATTATATTAGTTATATATTTTTGTATATGTACATATAAAATATAACGATGTGGATTTTTACATTTATTTATCAGATTTATCAGCAAATGTATACATTTATTTATAAATGTATTCAAATAATTTTATTTTCAAAATCAGTTCTAATTTCAAAGCAATTTTTTCTTTATTTATGATTGTTATGTATGTTCAGGTCATTATATATTTTTATGTATTAAATAATTATAGTTATAATATTAAATGTATTTATATTTATGTAATTATACATTTATTTATCAGTTTAATCTATTTCAAAGCATTTCACAATATGATTTACTTTTACTTATGATTTATATTTACTTTTACTTTTATTTTATTAATTTATTTTATTAAATTTTATTACATGCATCCTTTCTAAAGCAGAAATGAATGTTTTTGTGAATGCAATGTAGCTTTTATTTATTTATTCTGCAGCCAATACATTTTTTTAAATTGTGTGGATGTAATTAGTGCATGGTTCAACTTATTTGTTGCATTCATTTGCTTTGTTTCTGTCTATATTTCAGTTCGGACCCTTCTACTTTCCAGCTGTAACCATCTTTGGTAAAAGCAGCAGTGTATTTAGCAGGGCAGAGGAGAGAGGAAAGTGTATTGAGAAATGGCCACCCCTGCTGTCATTATTCCACAAACAGAGGCAGTGAATCCAGGAGTGTGTTCAGGGATGTGGATTGTAGATTGGAGTTTCTCAAGGGGGTGATTATCTGTTACTATTGCAGGACTGCTCAGACCTTTTCTGTCCTGCCAACATGGGACTAAAGTTACCCCAGTCTGTGTATTGTGTATTGGGGCCGCAGGTTGTCCTGGGGATGTCAGACAATGTCGGCACAGGAACGGCTGATGACGGATCACGTCACGTCAGACAGCTAAGCAAATTTACTTGCTACACAGCCACGTTTTCATGGTAATCGTGTTATTATCTGACGCTGTTTGTCAGGATGGGCAAGACCAGTATAATCCAATGTTTATGAATCAACATGGCTATTATTATTCTAAATTAAGTCAATAGCACTACAGATAAGCCACATTTTCTCTAACATAAATTTAAGAACTAAAATTCATACAGAACTTGAAACCTTTATATTTTATTCAAAAAAAAATTTAATCTGAAAACCAAACTCGATATTTGAAAAACTGCAGCCATGTTTGTAGTCTGAGATTAAAAATAATAATAATAATAATAAAATAATAATAAAACAGTTTAGCATTTAACAGTTTTTTTTTACATTATTTATGATTGCATTTATTATTTTAAAGTTATTTATTTAATATTTCTAAAGTGTTTTTGTGAAAAAAATAGCTTTTATTTATTTATAGTGCAACTAATACAATTTTGTAAATGTAACTGCTGTCCTATTGCTGACATGAGAATTTTTAAAAGTCTTAAGAATTTGTCGTAAAGACTTAAAAATGCTAAATGTGTGCGTTTACACTGTTGTATCTCTGTCTAATCCTTCAGCTGCTCCTTAAAAACGTTTTATTGATTAAAGACAGTGGCAGTTTGACATTTGACAAATGAATAAACATAGAAAGAAAATCATTTATAGTAACAGTTAAAAATTTATGTAGATAAATATTAATGTATTTAATGCCCCAGATTTATTTTAATAAATTCTTTATATATTATATTATATTATTTATATTTTATTATTATATTGAATATTTGAATACATTTGAATAATTCCGACGTTTTAGTACATTTGAAATATTTCAAATTTTAAAAACCTCGGAAACCTTTTCATGAAAACAAAGTACTTTTTTTCTTTTTTTTAATTGTTATTATTATTAGTAGCAGTAGTTTTATTTATTTAGTAGACCATTATACTTATTTTTGGACTGTGCTAGTTAGTATAAGATATTATTGAATTATACTTAATTTAATAATACTTAGTTTCAGTTCATTGTATATTTTTCGTGGTAAATTCTTGACTAGTCCAGTTAAAACTGTATTGAGTGTAATGTTTTGAATACACACCATCATACCAAAAGATCTTAGGCCTGAGACTTTCAATGACTCATTAAGCCCAACTGTTATTTCTCGCTATAGACGGTTGTTTTGGAGCTTGGGGTGTTGCAGTTGACTTTCTTTGATTTCTCCATGCTGCAGATTCTAGCACATCAATTAATTAGATGATCTAGACTGAAAGTGATATTTCTCATTTTCTAATTGCATATGAAAAGGGATCAGAAGGATTAAACCAACAATAACACTCTCCTGATTTTAGCCTTTTAATCAAGAGCCCCAATAAACACAAAAGGTGTTAATGATGAGCGTTAGAAGCTGTTCACTGAAACCAGCCCAGCTACACACATCAGTGTTTACTGCTATGATGGAGGGCTTTATTTGATCCACTATCAAGGCTAATAGAAATGAAATTAAGCTATTCAGCCAGACAAACTGTTAATACACAGTCTGCTTTGGTTTTCTTTGCTTGAAAATGCCAAAAACAGAATCAAAAGTTTATTCTGCATCACAGTTTGCCATCAATTCTGTTCATTCATTTATTCTGAAATAACTCTTCACAACTTATTTCCATGAATTTCATGCAGCCAAGTACACTCTAAAAAATGCTGGGTTAAATACAACCCAGTGCTGGGTAAAATAGGGACAAACCCAGCAATTGGGTTGTTTTGACCCAGCGGTTGGGTTACTACCCAGAAGGTTGTTAAACATTTAAAAGACAGCCAATTGCTGGGTTTGTCCCTATTTTACCCAGCACTGGGTTGTATTTAACCCAGCATTTTTTAGAGTGTAGTAAATGAATCACTGAAATGACCAGCAGGTGACGCTGCTTTACCATGTCTTTGCGGGAAAGTAATCTAAAACTGTCTGGATGGATTTTTTCAGCCCTAAGGGGGAGCTCTGGCATTTGTAGAATTGACCAAAATGTAGTACTGCACAATTACATACAGTGTCACATTATTTTATAGTTTTTATTATTATTATATCATAATAACATATTTAATTTAATCCATTTTAATCGGCCACCTTTATTTATGCTATCGCAGTTTGCAGAGGTTCAGCTTTATTTCCTTCATTGGTCATTCAATTCAGTGTGGCTTAATAAATTGCAATTAATTTAGGACTGCAGGTTGTGACATTTGTACCACTTGGGTGTTACTTAAACATTTAAGCCAGCAATAAAAGTGAACTTTTTAATTTTGATACATTGTATTTATTGTACTTGGACGTTTACAGTGAGAGCAACTTTTCTGTATTTTACATTTCATAAACATTTTTGTTTCCTCTGCATTGCAAAGATACATTTTGTTGATACTGATTTCATTTGCTTGGTAACAGCCCAAAAGCAAGAATTTGACCCAAAAGATGGTGCACACTTTTAGAAAAAAATGGCTTAAAGATAAAAATGCCCATAAAACTTGTTGGAAATAATTAATTTCTATCACTGCTGTGAACTGACCACACAGAATATGAAAAATATCAAAAAAATTCAGGAGTCAGCTGTCAGCACAATTAGAGATAAGATATAAGCACAATAATCTTAAAAATTAAAAAGTGTGAACACATGTGACCCCAACCTGCTCCACCCCCATTCCTAACTTCCCTGCTTAAGCAAAACAGCTTAACAGAGTGTATTTACAGTATGTAGGCCTATTTTTGTCTGTATACATGTGTATTTATGGACACACATGTATGTTTTTTTTTATGGACGTGTATTTGTGTGTTTATATTTGTGTCTGTTTTTGTGTATTTTGAAAGTGTCTCTATGCGTTTACATGTGCATGTGTGTTTGTTTGTGTATATGTTATGTCTGTTTTAATTTATGTTATTTATTAAAAAAATTCTGAGACTGTTTCTATATCTGTATTTATGTATGGTTTATAGGCATGTGAATGTCTATATACGTATGTGTACAATATGTTTATGTAAATGCATGTATATATGTAGCCTGTAGTATATATGTAGTATGTTTATTTTTACGTGTATGTGTCTGGATGTGAAAGGACGCGCGCGCGTGTGTGTGTGTCTCTGTGTGTGTGTGTGTGTGTGTGTGCGAGAGAGAGAGAGAGAGAGAGCGTCTAGTCGCCATGTTTCTCCTTATCTTTCCTGAATCACACTGAGTGGCGGCGGGCAGATGAGAGAGATTCACCCCGTCACCCCGCATCCACACCATCCTCCTCCTCATCTTCACCCCATCATCATCATCCTCTGACGGACTTCATCCCGTAGGCAGGACTTACTTTTGAGGAATTATTAATGGGAAAAGGACTATGGAAAACTAAGCGACACTCAATCGGTGCCTTTGGGGAACTTCGCGAAACTCACTTTTTGCGGACATAAACACATTTTATCCATCTTTTCCACACACGTAATGCCTAAATGTCACATTTGGGGGGCGTGTCATGTTATTTTTGTTTGTTTTGAGGAAAATTCTCTTTCAGGATGAGATCAAAATCTGTTAGCTTGCTAGCCGAACGTCTTTATTAGCCTGATCATTAGCATCAGTTATTTTAACCCGTTAAAGTTGAACAAACTGGGAATGTTTTTAAGTCTATATACTTGACATGGTTTGACACTAGTACTTGTTAATATTAATACACGATTTTTTTTTGTATTTATATGAGAGAAAAAGAGTTAAGATACATTGTGTCGCGAGAATGTTGTTAGCTCGTTAGCTTGAGTAGCTACAGAGAAGGCACTTAAATGTATGTAAATTAATATTTTCAAAACGCAAGAGATAAATTACAGTTTTACACAAAAGTGCGAGGTCTTTTTGGATAAATGGCTTAAATTGTCCCCCTCATTTGGTGGTTTGTTGGTCACTGAGTACATAGTACATTAAAAAGATGTAGTGAGAAGTTTTATTAAGGTATGAAATAAAAATTAGTTTTGAGTTTACTGCAGTTTTGTGACTGCATTTTTCTGTGATGATGGGTGGTTTATATTTATAGCTATTTACAGATCCCCTCCAAAGAGTAATCGCGTATTTGTATCTATTTTAATAACATTACACTACATATTTTGGACTGACATTCGATTTGAACCATGTCTGGAGAAGTGCGTTTGAAAAAGCTGGAAAAACTGATTCTGGATGGTCCTGTCCAGTCCAATGGACAGTGTTGTAGTGTGGAAACTCTTCTGGATGTTCTCATCTGCCTTTATGATGAGTGCATCAACTCCCCACTCAGAAGAGAGAAGAACATTGCTGAGTTTTTGGAATGGAGTGAGTATAATGCTTTAAAAACATGTTTCCTAAAATCAGTGCATTTCATATTTAAACCGTATTAAATCAGTTTATTTCATGCACAGACCATTTTAAATCAATGCATTTAATGTTTAAACCCTAGTAAATCAATGCATTTTATGTGTAACCCATATCAAATCAATGCATTTCACGTTCAAGCCATCTTAAACCAATGCATTTTATGTTTAACCCATTGTAAACCAGTGCATTTTATGTTAAACCCATATCAAATCCATGCATTGTAAGTCATTGTATTTATTGATTAAATCATCTATGGTACCAAACCTAAGTTCAGTAGATGTTTGGGTTGCAAAGTACTCATAAATAAGGATATTTCACTGAAGTTCATGCAACAAATGTCTTTAAGCCACATTTGGCAGCACTAAATCATAGGTGTGTGTGTGTACAGCCCTGGAAAAGTCAAGTAGCAACATGCTGTTAAATTCTGAGCCATCATACCTGCACGTTGAGCATGGGGCATGGATTGAAATTACCTCAGAAAGGGAGTATATGATATTAGAATTTGATTAAACAGTGTCACAACCCATTTTGATTTATAAGTACATGTGCTATCGAATGTCTTGAAGGGATAGTCAAAAAGTAATGAACGAAATCTACTTCTGCCTGTTGGCAGTGTTCTGACACTGAAGGTTGTGCTATTCACTGTCTTGGTAATTGATCAAACTGGTTCCCTATAGGAAAGGCTATGGCTGTGTAAATAAGGTAGAAAAAGACCCCAGGCTATACGGTGTCATTCACTATATGGATAACAACACTGCTGACGGCTGAAATGTGAAATCTCCCCCCTTTTGTGTTATACAAAGGATTTTTCCAAGCATGGAATATGACGTTGACATGTTTGGTGGTAAAGTTGTAAATGCATAAAAGGAATAGTTCACACAAAAATGAAAATTCACCCTCAAGCCATTCAAGATGTACATGAATTTTAGTTTTTTTCATGGCAACAGATTTAGAGAGATTTAGCATTACATCAATTGGTCTGCAGTGAATGGGTGCCGTCAGAATGAACAGTCAAAACAGCTGATAAAAACACAGTAATCCACACGACTCCAGTCCATCTATTAATGTCTTGTGGAGCAAAAAGCTGCAAGTTTGTAAGAAACAAATTAATCATTAATATGTTTATAACTTTTAATCGTTGCTTAAGGGTCCTCTATTCGTAATATTGCTTCCTCCAGCATAAAAGTCACTTCGTCTGAATCAGGAGAGAATTATCAAGCAGTGTTTACAAGCAAAAACAGTCTGAAACAGTTCTAAACAAACATGTGGGTGGATTTTGTGTGAGAGGACAACAGATGATGAACTGTGTCACTGAAGGAAGTGTTATGGATTATGGAATCACATTTTGGCCAGAAGCAACAGTTTAAAGTTAAAACGCCTCAATGATGGATTTGTTTCTTACAAACACGTAGCTTTTCTTTAACTTTAACTGATGGACTTGAGTGGTGTGGATTACTTGTGATGTTTTTATCAGCTGTTTGGACTCTCATTCTGACGGCACCCATTCACTGCAGAGGATCTATTGGTGAGCAAGTGAAGTAACGCTACATTTCTCCAAATCTGTTCTGATGAACAAACTCATCTAATCTTGGATGGCCTGAAGGTCAATACATTTTCCACAAAATTTCATTTTTGCATGAACTATTCCTTTAATAGCTGTGCTGGGGAGTATTATGAAGTGACCGTCATGTGACTACAGTGTAATTGAACATATACAGTGTAATGGGAAAAGTAGTTGCATTGTTTGAGTATGTTTAATCAGGGGCCTCCTGACCCAGCTTAACTAAAGAATTTGACTTTAAACTCGTTACGTTTTTAAGTTGAGCAGGAAATAACTGGAGCTCCACATCACATTCTACTGTGAATGAACATAGTGTGCTGTTTGTTTGTTTATTTTGTGGCCTGACTTGCAACCACCCTGAATGCCTTGAATTGTAAACATTCCTTCCCTGGAAACAGAAGTCCTGACTGATGCACACAGTATATACCAAACAAATGTGGCAGAGCTTGAGAATAATAAACATCCACTGTAACACAATAATACAAAGGATAGATCATATTTGTAGGGACCAGAATACAAAGTGCGACTCCTTGCACTTGTAGACCTCTTGAGCTGAGCATATGCTATGTTTTAGGTTAATGCTTTGGGATTAGACACTGTGATTGCATTTTAATTCATTTCTTCTTGTCAGCCTTTCTCAGAATCATTGATGCTTAGATATATAGAAGAGCTTTCCAAGATTATTTGCATATATTCTTCAGGGCTTGGCTACTGCAGTGCTGCAGTAATGGAAGGAATTTGTAGGCTCTTCCGGGAGTTGATTTATTCTTTAGTTATAAAACTTCAATTCTGCATTTTAAAATGCTGTAAACAACTCCCTCTGTTGCATTAGGCTAAAATGATCCTTACACACCTTTCAGCCACAGGTTGGTTGGAGACGATGCCAGGACAAGCTTGAACTCGTGCCCAGATCATCAGCCAGATATGTGTTATCTCTGTCAGGGTACTGGGACGACCACATGCTTCAGATGGGATTCCTTAACTTGGTTATCTGACAGCTGACAGTTCTAGAGATGGTACATGCAATATCCATCATACCAGGCGTCATGGTTTGATTTATAATGTCTGGATGAGAAATACATAATGTGTTCATGCTGAAATGTTTCTGTTGGTGTTGAATAGTCTATTCTAGTCTGGGCTGGTAACTGAAAGTTGTAGGTTTAAAACCCTATAAGCTGTACTCATGAGGGAAACATTAACCTCGGGTTACCTCAAATCTGGCATCAAATTATTATAATGTATAATGGGCAAAAAAAGTACAAACTGTATTAGAAAAAGTAGGCATTGATATTGTCTGCTTTAACTATTTACTCAAGATAATCAGGTGATTAATGATGCTGATTATTCTTTTTTATAAATCTAAAAAATTAAATAAAAGTGTGCTTTTAAACACATCAGTTGACTAATTAGTAATTAGTGTGGTGATTCCATGCTCTCTCTGTTGATTGGAAAGAGGCCTGAAGACTTTTATTTTAAGGCCATTGTAGAAATGTGCAAGTCACAGATGCTGTTCAGGCCCAACTGTTTGAAAGAAAAGGCTGACTCGGTGAACGGTGACTAACAACTACCCTCTGGTATTTGAAGAAGAACCCCTGTGTAGTGAGTTTCCTCAGACAGCTGGTTTAAATGGACAACCCAGGCGGTTTTATGTGGTTGTCCTGTCACAGCCCCAACTTCTGCTTTTCCAGTGTTCTAGCTTTCATATGTACTGGATGAGTTTATTTATGCAGGTTGGGTTTGCTGTCAGGTTAAACCGGTCTCATATTTTGGGATTAGGTTTGTATTAACTTTGGGAGGTTTCTCGTATTCAAAGGTTAAATCCTCCTCATCACGAGATTTTCCTTTATATTCAGTCCTTATTTGTATCTGTATTATAGCAAGTCAACTCTTGTTTAGGAGTGTCATGCGCTGTGATTGGCAAGACCAATATGATTTTAGGGATTGTAAGAATCTTGTTGTCTGTCCTGAACGGATTGGGTTTAGGACCAGACTTGTTCCTCCATTGTTATTTGCTCTCTCGCAGATGAAAATGCTAGTGTAAACACTAGTAGTTGTTTTTTACAGAGTTAAAATCCGTTTATGTTTCATGACATTACTGATCTTCAGAAAATCTGGCTGGCTTGTGTTTGGAGATCATGTTATTTTTGTCTTTTTTGACCTGACCTAATGTTATGGTCTTGTCTTTTTGAGATTAAACACAATTTAAATATTTTATCCCAATAAATTCACACCCTTAATTGTATTAACTTGCATTACACATTATATTGACATCTACAGGTTCTTTTGTTTGTTTGTTTATTGATTTCAGATTTTAAACCAATGTTTTTCAAGTTATTTTTGTTGTAGCTTTTAAATGATTGTATCTTAATCATAATATTTCAGTTTATGTAATGGGTCTTAAATGAATAGTTTTATGTATATGAAGTAACACTACAGACATTGAACAAAAGCTGAGGAGCTCTGACTATTTATTCTATGCCCGGTGTTTGTGCTATGCAGACATTTCACAGTGAAAATGCTCTTGATGTTGGAGTCGAGCAGAGCAGGTTTGAACACGGCATGCGCTCACGAGTATTTCTGAGGTCTTTCTGCAGTCTGGCTTTAAGCGCTTCTTTCCCTCTATGGAAATCGTGTTTTAATGATCCTGCCAGTGTCTTTGCCTTTATATGGTCTCTTGGGTATTGCTGGAGATAGATGTTGTGGTTCATTTGATTTGCAGCTCTGTGTCCTCTTACGCTGGAGACTGTGACAGTGATGTATACACATTGAGCTTTCTGCATTCAGATCTTAAATGAACACCGACCTGTGCGTGCTGCAGTTGTTTTGGACACTTTGGAAACAGTGTAGATTCTTCTTTGGAAGGCTTGACTTTTAAACTGTCCTTTATTAATAGACTTTATACACTTTCCCTGTTTGATGTATTGGAGGCCGTGATGGCAGGTCCAGGTGGTCTGTTTTCCATCCGTTTCTAATGCCCTGTAAAAGGATGCCTGACACTGTGGTAACATTTGATAGTCACGGCATTGTTTACATGGAATCTTGCTCATATCCCACGAAGCTGTGTGTGTAGATTTCATATCAACAACTCAGCTGCCTGACATTTTGGCTAATGGAGCTCATCCTCTTGAAGTGATACGTCTTGTTTGCTTCATATTAGGTTATTCCTTCTCAATGTCCTCATCATTTTCATCGTGAATTTGCGAAAAAGAATCGGTATATCCTATATCTTACTTGCTTAATATTGTGTTGTTGATAGACTGATAAAATTCTTGGGAGATTTTTGGCATTAACTGATAATCTAATAATTTTGACTGATCATGTTTAGTGAAAATTTTCAAGAAATTAAAATATATACTATATATTTATAGTAGGCCTATATAAAATATTATTATATCAGCATCGGCCATCCTGATTTTTGGGAATCTGCACTGGCTGTGCCACTTATTCTTAACCAGCTAGAGCAATAAGGAACTAGACATTTTGATTGTCACTTGGTTTCTGTTTCTATTATGACTTTCTGGGTAGTTCCAGTGAAACCTCATTGATCCAAAATCCACATTAAGCCACTGTAATTTTCTTACTCATTGTGGATTATTTGTCAGTAGAATATTGTTTCATTGCAATTAGGATGTGGTGTTAAATGACTTGGTCAAATGATAATTAATTGATCAGAGGTTAAAACCAGCAACCAACCCAGATCTTTAACCACTAGGCCACACCAGCCATGAACTATTATTGCTTTCTGTCATTTTACAGTTTTTTAGTTGCGTGTTTAGAACCTCTTGCTGTTTGTTATTAAAGAAACGGCACACTCTTGCCAAAGGCATGACAGTAAATACACATCCTAATCAGGTGATTTCAACAGGAACGTGGAATCTGGAGTTGCGTGTTTGACGAGAGTGCTCAGATATACTATATTTTCTCTAGTTGTTTCCATAGAAGTGAGGCAGCACCATTAGTGAAGGATTTCTGATGGGATATAAGCAAATCACTTTGATCGAAAGTTCCTTGACTGTTTTTCAGTTTCTCTCTCACACATAGAAACAAATTGGATTAGATAACCTCATAAGACTTGAAATGTGTAACAACAATATTGTTGATTACTTAATAGGTGCTGATACATAAAAATGAGCAGTCATATGTAATCTACTCATGGTTTTGACATCATAATAACCATTATAATTTCTGAACAAGCAACTTAGTTTACATAAATGGTCTGAGTGATCTGTTTATATGATATTATGTGGAAATGTTTAATGAGAACAAGCAATATTTTTGTTCATTTTTGGGTGAACGGTTCATTTAAAAACCAAGTATGTTTGTAACTTCAGTATTTTGGAGCCTGCTTTGGTTTCAGCTAACTACATCAGTTTTTTATTTTTCAGGGTTAACTGAACAGCACAAGGCTCAGTGTCTGTACAAGAGACTGGATTTAATGCAGTCCAAGTGAAAAGAGATCTGTCTTGGTGTCTGATTGTGAGAGTCTGAACTCAATGTGACATTCATTGACCAATACAGAGTTCATTCATACGCAGCACACAGCATTGTAGCAGTACGATCTTACTTCAGTAGAATGTAGAAGCCTTTCCTCTCTTTATCATACAATGATTTATAGTTTACCCGATACTTACTGAGATCATTTATGGACTCAAATACATTTCTTACGTTTTGGAAGAAAAAATGTAAGTGGAGTTTGCCAGTGCAAATCTTGCCACATGATGCAAAGGTGTTCTGAGTGGTTGCTAGGGTCTTCTAGGATGTTCTGGGTGGTTGCTAGGTGGTTAATTACTCATTACTCAAGTCAAAAAATCCCACCCCCAATTCTTTATGATATTCTGGTCATGGATAGACTGGTTAATCTAAAGAAAAACATTGACTAACTGGCATTAATTTAACACATTTTAATAGTTCTTATATACTGGTTTTGAAAATACAATTTGCAATTCCTCTGGCATTAATTTAACACATTTGTTCCATACTTATAGCCTAATTATTGGGCTTAAATGTATCAAATTCAAATGTGTTAATTGCTCTTGGCCATTTGGGATGGTGATCACATGCATCCTTGAGTTGAGTGCGTCCTCTTCAGAGGTTTCAATAGAAACTCCTTGCACATCTTCTCAACCACACAGTAAATCATATTCTGTGTGCTTCATACAATAATGTTGGCTAGTAATTGATTCTCATTGCTAAAGGTAGTCGTCCTGCAGTAGCCCCATACTTGTTGACGATGCTTTGTGATTGTACACAATCATGATTTGCAGTCTATAAGATACAAACCTCACTGTCAGGATCAGTCCCAATAACAGGGTAAATGGCAAATTTGTGCTGCCATTCATGATTAAACCCACACTTCTGTGACAAGAATTTTCTCTAATTAGATGTCAGGGGAAATGAGAATATAGGCCTGTAAGCTGCTCATTATCGCAAAATAAAACCTCTCGTACCACCTTGAACAGGTTTATTTTTTGATAATGGCAGGATGACTGTATTATCCTTCTACTTGCCAAATAAGTGGACATGAAATATTGATGAGTTATTTTATCACGTCAGGAAAACAAGTCACGGTGGCCAATTTTTTAGCTCAATCCCTGCAAGACTTTATTGCAGAACACCATCAATCTGTCCTTCACACCTGCTCAGAGATGCCTCTGAACTTTTGACTTGTGTGAATGTGCTGTAACTGAAACTGCTACAAAATCCCTTTGAGAAGATCAGGCCCTTATGGCTCACCATCATGAAGTGATGGATTTGAACGTCTTCAGTAATAACCTCTTCTCTCTCTCTCTCTCTCTCCACAGCCAAATCGTTCACCTCTAAAGTGAAACAGATGCGATTGCACAAGGAGGACTTCGAGATCCTGAAGGTCATTGGGCGAGGAGCTTTCGGCGAGGTAAGCGTCCGTCTTGTGTTGAGATTCTGGTGAATGACTGGATCTGAATTCCCATACTATATAGCAGTGTCTCTCAAGTGATGGGTTGTAACCCAAAAATGTTCTGATAAGTTTGTTGTTGTCTTTTTTTATTAATAAAATTGTGCAATGAACAATTTTGGTATTATGCTGGGTTGCCATTTGATGTCTAAAATGTCTTAAAATAGTATATTTTTTATGTGGAGTTTAGAACTTTCCAGTGCTTTTACCAGTGAACTACATACTCTACAAAATGTAAAAGTGTGTGAATTGGGATGCAGTCAGTCAGTCGTTTAAGTGCCAGAGAAGTGGCCAGGACCCTTGTGGTGCCATTGTTGTTTTTTGGGCAAAGAATTCATTCATGACCCAAAGGCATGCCAAGTTATTTTACATGTCATAAACTGAGTAAAGTACAGTTTGTTACCCTGTGAAAATGTGAAAGTGTTTAACCTGAGCTAACAGTTTAGCAGCCAAAATCAACCTATTTTCACTCTTGCATATTTTATGTTGGCAGAACGTGACACCGTCACCATCTGCAGAATGAGAGCTACACTGAGCAGATGCTGATGGGTGTCATGCTCTCTGAACGGAGCTCTTTGTAGTTGTCAAAGGGTCGTCTCTGAGTTAAGGTTGACCTGTCACCCTGCGCCCCGTGCCGCCGTGATCCTGGTTTCATAAAGACACTGACAGGAGTCAGGCTTAAATCTCTCATGACATCTCTGGTTCTTCTCTGATAAGTGATTAATTGATGATTGACATTAATTTAATCGATTATTGATTGTTGATTGATCAGTTTCATAGCTGGGAGACATGCATACGTGCGCTTTCGTTTTGTACCCTCATGCCATTAACAATTGTTTTAAAAAAAAATACATGTAACTTTCTTATTGGAAATTTTTTTATTTTTAAGTTACATTTTCAGTGATGCGTTTCCATTTAAGGAAAGTTAGGTAATTAGGGATAAATTAGGTTATTTTGTACTACAGCAGTGGTAATAGTAGAGGACCAAAGTTAAAGATGCCAAGGATTCAATAATCTGTGTTCAGAACATCAGTGAATCAGAGTGAAAAACAAATGTTTTTGCTGTTGCTTTTTCCCCTGGTTTTCATTGCCTTTTTCATTTGAATTTCTCGCTCTTACTGTTGACAATGTTATGACAGAAGTTAAATGTCATTTTTGAGTAATAATTCGTTTTCCAAAACTGTATTTCAAAGGCTGCATTGTGGGAGTTTGACCCATGTAAGGCTGTGTGTTTCGAGGGCACAATGCCAATGCTCTGAATGCTATTTTTAAAGTCACTTTCCAGTCCCTGGGTCCTTTCGATCAGATATTTTCTTAAACTTGTAACGGATAGTATAACTTCTCTTAGCAACCGTAAACTGAATTTTTAAGGTCCGTGCCTTTGGGATTTGGTTCATTTTGAATCCCTATCAAGTGTATGGAAGAGAGAAGAGTGTGATTTCTGTCTGGAATGATGCTCGTATCCCGGCTCGGGCTGGAATGTGCAGACCTCTCAATGTGTGCTTGTTTTGGCTTATTTAATCGCAGGGAGTGAATCACACCGTTGTTTCGCTTGGACACCTTAAATTCAAGACAAATATATGTCCATTCCACTTCCCTTCATTTTCCCATGATGCTTACACTTAAACGTCCGGACCAAACATCATTTTATTGATCCATTATGTGCCATTTAGGTGAATGTGTTTGGATCAATGTTCTCTATAATTTTGTTTTTGCTCAGCATTATTACAGCATTTTCAGCTCATTATTACATTATTATATATAATAATTATATGCTATATATTAGGGATGCACCGATACTGGTATCGGTATCGGGCCCGATACTGAGCTCCTGTACTCGTTAAAATGCCCCGATACCAAACGCCGATACCACACAGCATGTGATAAGCGCCATTCACCAATGACTTGTAAATATGGGTGCAGTCATTTTAGACACTTCCAAAACTGTTGCAACAAAGATGGAAATACAATTTTTAAATACATGAATTATGTTTCCATCTATTGGTGTTTGGTGATGTACATAAATGCATAAAAATGCCTATATACATAATAAAAAGTGGCTTGTGTCAGATTTTATAGTCATAGTTCAGAGTGTGAGTTATTAAAATCGGATTTGGGCTGTCAGTGAAATTGTCACTGGCTTGAGATCGAATTGCTGCCAGCTGATTGTGTTTTTACTTGTTGAGCCATGAGTTTGCATTTTTGTGAAGAATGCTTTCTTCCCTCAGTACGAGTTATATTATGATATCATCGGTGTGTGTGTGTGTACACCCATAGTAACCTGCCCTGCCCTGTAACTCAAGGTTTACACTCCACTGTAGAGCTGCACGATTAATCGTTAAAAGATCGCGATCTCGATTCAGACAACCACACGATCTCATTTCTAAATGACAACGATTCTCCCGTGTCTAATAAACCTTTGACAAAGTCTTACCGGATCATTCAAATCTGTGTTCGCACTGCCGCTGACACACAAGAGAGCAGTTACCATGTTTGGTTAAGAAACAGCTTCACAAACAGTCTTTTCAACTACACAGTATTATTTCTGTCATACAGTCATATTATCACAGAAATACTGGGATGAAAGTTTATAATTCAGATATAAACATTGATGTCTATGGTAGCGCGTGCGTTCAAATGTAAAGAAATGCTTGTATTACTTCACTGGCTATCGGAGTGAACCAACCCCGTGACGTCACTTGCAGTGGTACTGCAAGATGGCGGCGCCCTTGCTCCAAAAGCTATAACAAAACATCCTTTTTTCTTTAAAATGGTTACATTAATCAGGTTTGTTATATCTTTTTTTATCAAAGTGGAAATCACTTAACTAAATAATGTTAACTTACAGAATCGTGCAGCTCTACTCCACTGTCACTGATAACCACTTCCATGTGTGATCTGGAAATCTAGATGGAACAAAAGCAACACAAAGCGGCTTATAATCATATCAGGACCTCTAGAAATCCCCTCGTGCTTATTTAATGGAGGAGCCGGGTGTCAGATCTCTGTGTGTTTTCTGGTGCGTTACAGGTAGCAGTTGTAAAGGTGAAAAGTTCAGACAAGGTGTTTGCCATGAAGATCCTCAACAAGTGGGAGATGCTGAAAAGAGCAGAGGTACAAACACTCTTGAGTCTTTCCATCTCAAAATGAATTAGTTTGGTGAGGAAAGCTTAGTTTTGAGTGTTTTGTGAACAAATTTGTCGCCTTATTTCCAGACAGCATGTTTCCGGGAGGAGCGTGACGTGCTGGTAAATGGAGACTGTCAGTGGATCACCAGACTGCACTACGCCTTTCAGGATGACAACTTCCTGGTAGGCTTTTGCCTTCTATCTATCTGTCTGTCTGTCCATCCGTCCGTCCGTCCGATGTTCTATCTATCTGTCTGTCTGTCTGTCGTTTTATATCTATCTATCTCTGTCTGTCGTTTTATGTCTGTCTGTCTGTCATTTTATATCTATCTGTCTGTCTGTCTGTCATTTTATATCTTATCTGTCTGTCTGTGTCATTTTATATATATCTGTCTGTCTGTCTGTCATTTTATATCTATCTGTCTGTCTGTCTGTCATTTTATATCTATCTATCTCTGTCTGTCGTTTTATGTCTGTCTGTCTGTCTGTCATTTTATATCTTATCTGTCTGTCTGTCTGTCTGTCATTTTATATCTTATCTGTCTGTCTGTCTGTCATTTTATATCTATCTTATCTATCTGTCTGTCTGTCTATTGTTCTGTCGTTCTATCATTATATTCTTCTTTCTATCGTTCTGTCTATCCTCCTGTCTATCTGTCATTTTATCTATCGTTCTGTCTAGCTCGATATCATTCCATCGTTCTCTCTATCGGCGGCTCTAACTTTCAGTGTACAATTCTGGGCCTGCACATTTCTGTTGTATCTGGTGTCTGTCTGCTTTTACACTATTTAGTTCTGACATGTCTGTCTTCTGCAGTACCTGGTGATGGACTACTACGTGGGTGGTGACCTCTTGACTCTTCTCAGCAAGTTTGAGGACCGTTTACCAGAAGACATGGCTCGATTCTACCTGGCTGAGATGGTTCTAGCAATCGATTCTGTGCATAAGCTCCACTATGTCCACAGGTGAGACCATTCTGCTCACGAACCGGCCTGGTTTTACATGTCCCTCTCCCTTTTTTTTTTATTTCTGCTGCACGACATTTGGAGCAAATTGCATGGAAATGATTTGTGTGTGCCGGTCTGTGGGAATGTGAATTATTTTGGGAACGCAGGAAGGGACTAAATTGTTCTGATTTCAACAATCACAGAGGACATTTCAGTGCTGCCTTTGCTTGCTAAGTTGCTATTGCGTTCTATACACGGAGCGCACACGTCCAGGGATAACGTTCGGAGGCGCCTGGGCTCTCAGATGTGGCTCCAGTGGAATTGATTTATTCTGGTCTTACTAATTGCAGGCTGCTGCTGTGGAGCTCAGCAGAGGTCCGTGCACCGTACATTATGCACTCTGGGAACTCAAATAAGGACTGTAATTACAGGTTTAGCCACCTCGGCCATGAGAGATTTGTTTTGGACAATTTAAAAGGGGTACGATACTGTGGGCAACTCCTTTCCAAAAGAAGGGAAAATAGACAAAGTTCCATTTTTACCCATGTTTAAGTGCGTTGTCCAGTTTTGGATAGATTTACTCAAGCTTGAAATGAATAGTTACATAACCTCATCCATAGTAAAACCCAAAGCTAAACTTTAGGTGCTGAGTAGACAGGATTGACAAAGGGGCGGGCCTTCCATTGTTGTCATTTATGCAGGAAGTTGCCTATTTGTGGGCCAGGCTGTGAGTTTCCTGTCATTCTGTCCCTCATGCTGGATGCTTTACAGTATCACACAAGTTTTGCCGAGTGATTTTACTCTCTCAAGTGCTTATTATTCACTGTTAGAATATAAACGCATGTTTTTCCCCTGCAGCAGCGTGCTTGAGTTGATGCGCTCCATCTACATTCCTGCTGTCCAGTTAAAGCTGTTTGCGTTTGAGTGGTAGTCAGCGCTCACACCATATGTTCAGTGGTAAACTGTGACACGTTTTGGCCAAGACCGCTGTTCCTCTTATCTTACATCTCTCTTATGTGAATGCACTCGCATGGCTGCGCTGGAGTTTTCATGGTGTGATTAGGAAGAATTTGTGTTTTTGGTTCCATATTTGGAGTTTTGTGTTAAATATATCTTATCGACTGAAAAGAAGTCAACAGAAAATTGAAACTGACCCCATGTACTTTCTTAACACATGTTTCTGGTCTTACTGTGCACAATTGTCCGTGCACATTTTTCCAAACACAAAATGCAATTTTTAAACATAACTGGTTTGCCTTTAAAATGATTGTCCTTTTGTTTTTATACTCCTCCCCTCACACCACCTGTCACACCTGTCACAAGGATCAAATTAAATCCCACTCAATTTTTTTTCCTCTTAATATTGCATTTTGAAAATAAGTCCCTTTACAAAGTAAATTATGTTGAAAACATTATTTCATTTTGATAGCATATCATAATAATTTAATTTTTCATAGTAATTTTGACTGTCTGACCATTTCAGCTGTTTGTTTTCATTAAAATTGTCTGTGTGGAATGT
Source organism: Sinocyclocheilus rhinocerous (assembly GCF_001515625.1). NCBI lineage: Eukaryota > Metazoa > Chordata > Actinopteri > Cypriniformes > Cyprinidae > Sinocyclocheilus > Sinocyclocheilus rhinocerous. The sequence goes on from NW_015664016.1 coordinate 46,992, forward strand.
TATAAATTTCAGATGTGGAATGATATGCATCTGTCTAAAACAACAGTTTTGAGATTTGATTAGATGTCTAGGAGGCTATTGATTCAATGGCCTTTCCGATTAATAGCTTATTGTTTTTTTCGAACAAAAACAAAAAGTGTCTTCATCATGTTTCTTTATTAGGACTACTGTGAATAGTTGACAGTGAAACAAACAGCAAAATGGTGATGTTTAATTAGCACTTTTCTGATGGCGGAGTCTTTTTCTATTTTTTTATTTTATTTTTTTCAGAGGGAAAATACATACAGAGATCAGGACATAAATAATTTCTCAGAAAGAAAGAAAAAAAAAATAAAATAAATGAAAACACATACATACACCTTAATGTTACTATGGAGAGTATGTATATACAGAGCATGTATGCCCTCAATCTTGAAAACAAATTTCTCAAATGTTACATACGCATTATATTTTCTTCCTCTTAACAACAACTATATACAAAAGAACATGGGGAGCTATTGCTTACAACTCATACAAAAAGATACCTTAAAAGAACTGTTACAATTCAAGAAAAATCTGGGCGTACCGGTTTAATATAATCGATCCATTTATTCCAAATTAGAAAAAAATCTTCTATCTGATTTCTTAATGAAAAAGATAGTTTTTCCATCACATATATAATGTGTATTGTATCAATCCACTCTTCAACTGTGGGTGTCTCTGGCTTTAGCCATTTTTTAGTAATTACTTTTTTACTAGCCGCCAGAAGAATTAACAACAATTTCTTATCCTTATTGTTCCACCCATCTAAATTTATATTACCCAAATATAGAGATTCACAATTAAAAACAATCTCTACTTCAAAAACAGCTTCCAGATTCCTTTTAATCTCTTGCCAATATGGGGTTAATTTCTGACACCCCCAAAGAGTCCGTTTCTATTTCAATGTGGATAAACTACAATAGGTAAACGTCAGCTGTATGGATGCTAGGGCTGGCAATATCGATTTCTTCATTTTAATAACAAAGTATCAATGAACATTATTTGTAGCATGCCTACCATCAAATATTTACAATAAGCTTTGGCCTTTGTTACTTTTAATATGAAACAAGATCGCACATTTTGATCTGTTCATTTTATCACAAAACAAATGTCATATTGTCATTCTTTAATGTGGCCTTTTGACCTTTGACTAGATGTCCATGTGGCTATAGACTAATTTGCCTTCCAGTTAATAGCAGTTTATTGTGACGTTGTTTCAAAACAATCAAAATATAGAGTGAAAGTGTCACCGTTCTGTTACTTTATAAGGATAAATGTGAATAGTTGCTTGTTCAGCTCCTGTCGACTGGACTCTGTGTCTGTAAGCTGAGCGCAGTGTTGACCACTGCACCGACCTGTTCACCTGAGGTCAGCGCTTCAGCTCCCACATGACTTTCATTCCACATGCACACAGGTATGTGACACGCAGACCAGCCCTCTGAACACCAGCAGACCAGCAGCAACCATCTCCTGAATGCAGGGTATTTTGAGCGCCTCCCCTCAGCGTCTGGCTATGAGCGAGTCTGGCCAGCGTCTGAGAGACATATAACACTCATATTCCTCCGAGAGCCCAGCGGCGTGTTTGGGATTTTGACATCGTGTTGTCACTTCTGAGGCTCTGACTGCCATACCACTGCCATCTGCAGTCTGGCTCGGCTCTGATCATGTGAGCTCCTGTGGCTTCACTCTTATTGGAGGTTGATACATCGATTTGCTGCTCATTTACATAAAGTTGTCGTTATGTTGGCCACATTTACTCATGTTGCCTGAAATCACTACATTTGAGTGAAATTCTCTCGACTAGCTGTCAGGTTGATTTCTTTTGCACTGCCGTCATGGCTGTTTTGATCTGGACAAAGATTTCACAATCAGCTAAAGCCATCACCGACCGAATTGCCTCGATACCATCGAGTATCGAAAAACGTCTCGTCGTTCGGTACCAAATTTCGATACCTAAGGGGTTAATCTCATCAGCGTCAGTGAGCCAATAAGACTGCAGCACCAGACCGGGGGTTCAAGAGAGAACACAAGCAGACCAGACAGCGCTGGAAGCTGCTAATGCTCATCAGTAAATCAGTGGAAAATAAATAGAAATCATGATTCTGTCTGAGCTATGCGTTTTAACACGAACACTAACTAGTGTAAATGTAGCCTAACAGATGTGTAAACTGAAGACTATTTGAGCTTTATTAAAACTATTTGCACTGATTTGGTTACATTTTGTTTCTTTGTGCAGTGGCTCAGGAGATGAGTCTTTGAGTTTGAGAAAATTTTTGAACGACACCCAGCCCTAGTAATAAATGACTTTTGAATGTACACAAGAAAGACTCATGCATAAGGCCTGTTTTAGGACCTTTAAGATTATTTGTAGTGTGACAAGTTCATGACAATTAAACACATTTCCTCCACCAAAGACTTGTTACTGTAAATGGCCCAGATGTTTTACCATTAAAATGTTTTAACCTGCATTTCCAGTAGTGATTCTGATCAGATTATTTAATATTGTATTTATTCATTTTTATTTTATATATTATTTATTTTTTATGTTTTTTTAATATATACATTTTTAACTGCATTGCGTTGAAAAATACTGCAGTATTATGATTTGTATTTAGTTTCAGCATAAAGGAGGTACAAATGTGTTATGTAAATACTTTACAATTTAAATAATATATCAGTGTTTTTTTTTGCTCATTACAGTAATGATTTGGCATAATGTTAATGGTAAAATTGGGGAAAGTAATGTCTCAATGCAAAATATATTAATAGCCTAAAACATAGACTTATAATTTTTATGCAAAATATAATTTCACTTGTTTTTTTTCTTTTCTTTTGATTTTGAAGTGAAATATAACTTGTATGTGCTCTTGGCGTGGTTTTGTTCTGTTGGGTGAGTTATGTTCAGATTGCCATACTATTAGACCAAGATGATATCTGCAGATGTTTTTGCATCTGTGCTGGTTTGGAAGAAAATCTGTTTCTGCGGTATCCCACAATGCTGTGCGCTTAACTTGACCTGCCATTTCCAAGCAAGGGGAGTGGATGTATCAGAAGCAATATCAACCACTTCTTTGTGTAATTTGATCAGTCTTTTTTTGGTCTCAAAATTGGATTTAAAATGGTAAATAACCATATTTTTGAGATTATAAAATGTGCACAACTTGCTGAATTAAAAGTGTGACAAATTGTAGCATACTGCACAGTATTCTAATATTCCATTCTGAACATAACCGAAGTGTGTCGTGAGATCCTGAGGGTGCTTGAAGGGTTTCTGATTCAGGGTGTGGTGTGGCACAGCTGCACAGCCTCTTGGGATCGCCGGGATCGTCCATCTTCGCCTGGAATTTCAGGAGCTCCCAGAGGAATGAACAGCACTGCAGCTTCTGAGGCGAGATCTCAAGCCCTGATCCTCGACCACATCGCTGATCACCATCTGCAGAATCCTGGAGGCCGCAGGAGAAAGCCCCCTCGCATTCCTGCGGTCTCTTTCACCAGGAAGCCGACACTGAAGTCAGCAGTAAACTACTCGGTGACCTTTGTGTGGCGGTTCACAGCTTCCTCTTCTTACAGTGTTGCAACTGTAATGCTTGAGTTTATGAAGTACAGTGACTGTCCAACTAGAGGAAATCATCAGTTACTGTAGGCTATTGTGGTTTAAGAATGTGAAGTTTCGTCTCTTCTTGTAAGAGTCTTCTCAGGGGTGTTTTGGATGGGGAATTAACCTCTCCATCACAGCTCTGCTCCAAGCGATTGTGTAATCTGGGTTAATATTGATTCAGGTGTGCATGTTTTCTGCTCGAATGAGTTGCTGGCGGAGAAAATCAGGCCTGCAGCTCATTGTGATCATAAGGTCGGCCTCTATCGCATTAGCAAACACACCCGTCAGTCATTCTGAAGCTCCTGAGATCTTCACTCTAGTGTTTTAGCTTGGTTTGTTTGTGATTAATCCAGTTATTGACCTTCCCCTGGACTGTGTGCAGATATTGATCAGAATTCCTGAAGTTCCACCCCTTTTCTGTCTCTCTCAGGACGATAACCTGATGGGTCGGACCGGTCCTCAGGGTCTCTGAGAGTCGACTGCCAATAGCTGTCATTAGATAATGATTGGAAACGCCTTAGTCAGCGTCCTTACGCATAAACATCAATTGTTTTTCATTCTTCATTCTTTTTTTTGGACTGGGAATTAAATGAACTTTAATGAATATGGCTTTGCTTGTCTAAGTGATGTGACGTGACATGTGGCCAAGTATGGTGACCCATACTCGGAATTAGTGCTCTGCATTTACCCATCCAAAGTGCACACACACAGCAGTGAACACACACACACCGTGAACACACACCCGGAGCAGTGGGCAGCCATTTATGCTGCGGCGCCCGGGGAGCAGTTGGGGGTTCGGTGCCTTGCTCAAGGGCACCTCAGTCATGGTATTGAAGGTGGGAAAGAGCGCTGTACATTCACCCCCCCCCACCTACAATCCCTGCCGGTACGAGACTCGAACCCACAACCTTTGGGTTGCGATTCCGACTCTCTAACCATTAGGCCATGACTTCCCTATAAAAATATAGGCTATAATTGTGGAATTTGTGATCTTCAAACTAAAAGCTGTGGTGCTATCAAACTTAAAGGGATAGTCCACCTAAAAATCAACATTATGTCATTATTTACACACCCTCATGAATGTAAAAAAAATCTTGTGTAATATAACTTGTGTTTGTTTGCTGGTTTTTATTGTATTTGTTATAATTGTATTTTTTAATTGTTTTTGCCATGAAAATAGCCTTAGATGCTGACATGGCATTAAATAAATATATACTATACTATACTATACACACCCTCATGTCATTCCAAACCTATACGACTTTGTTTCTTCTGTGGAACACAAAAGAAAACATTATGAAGAATGTTGGTGACAAAACAGTTTCCATTGTATTCCAAAAAGACTTCCATTGTATTATTTTTACCATATAATGGAAGTCAGTGAGAACCAAATCTGTTTAGTTGCCAACATTCTTCAAAATATCTTTTTATGTTCCACTGAAAGTCATTCAGGTGACAGGTGAAATGATGAGAATATTCATTTTTGGGTGGGTCAGTGTGTATTTATTTTTATTTTTTTCCAGTTTTTATTTAGATAAACTATCCAATAGAACCAATTCATAAAAATTATTAAATTTTTTCCAGTGCTATGCTATTTGAGAGAAAGATATTTTGGGGAGTGTACTTGCATCTAATAATAATAATTATTATTATTATTATTTTGACTAATGTAAATGCTCCCAGAAGCCCCTGTGTATCCTCTAATTTAGTTCTTTATATATATAAATATATATTATATATTATATATAAACCTTTAATATATCGATTTTATTTTTTTTAATATGAAAAAAAACATTTCTCAATAAAATCTATTTTATACATTTGCATATATAGGCCTACATCTATATCCTGTTGTTCAGGGATGCAGTAACTTCATCTGTACGCTGTTCTCACGCTTGTTGTATATTCTAGACCTTTTTTAAGTCATTTTAGGTGCATTTAAGAAAAACAGCACCTGTTAAGGAAGTTGAGGCTTGATGTAAACCACTAAACAGGATGTGGTGTAAAACCTGAAGGAAGTGGTTCACCACTGCTAGTTGTTCTGCTCCTCATAGGAAGTGATGTCTCATTTCCAGGAAATGAGACACGGTTCTTTGTGAGAGTCTTGGTGTGACTGACATGCGGCTGTCTGATAGTACGGCTGGACCGTGTTAGTGGTCAGTTAGCCATGACTCTCTGTCTGTCTGCAGTCAGGGCAGATGGTGTCCACAGATCAACCGTGCTCTTTTAAAGCAGGATTACTTCCCTTCCTGTGACCACTTGTCCTCTATCTCTGTTTTGTGTGTGTTATGAAGACTTAATGCACAAACCTGACATCTTTGACTCTTTATTTGTTGATATGTAGCTAATTGGTTTATGTGAAGTGTGTGGGAAATGTGTGCTTTGTCTGGAATGCTCTTAACAAAAGGATTCAAAGTCAGCTGGACACCAGAAAGTGAGATGGACTAACTGACACTAAATTTTTAATTTAATTTAACTTTATTTTTTTAAATTGATTAATTGATTAATTGATTTCTTTCTTTCTCTCTCTCTCTCTCTCTCTCTCTTTCTTTCTTTCTTTCTGACCAGTAGACAGCATACTCTTTGTTTACAAGTCCAGAACTATAATTATTGGTTACTTTGTTTCATGCTCTCAGCAGCCAATAACTCATCACACAAAGCCATGTTTATCCTCATTCCAAGTGAACCCGTATCATATTTTCATTTACCTTAGCTTTGTTACTGGTCTTCTAGGATAAAGTCTATATGGGCCGTCAGTAAAAAGGTTGATAGATCTGTTTATCTTGCTGTCCTGTTATTTGCATTTCTCATTGTTTTCCCCCATTGTCATTGACCGAAACGGAACAGACCTGCAGCCCATTTGTGAGAACCGCAGCTGCAGATCTCCATCATCTATCCATATCTGGCACTGGTGCTCATCCCAGATTTTCCACTCTGATGTGTGTTGCATTGTCAGTTCACGTGTCCTCCGGATGCAGCCCACCTGACTCATCCTCCTCTCTGTCATTTCTTCACTCCTTCTCTCTAACTTGTACTCCTCTCTCTGTGTGAGAACTCAGACAGCTCCTATGTGGCCTGTCAAGAAATCAAGGTTCTTCACCTGTTTACTGAGTTTACTCTCTCTCTCCCTCCTGCTCTTTTATGCTGATTTGCAGCTCAAGAAACACGTGTTATTATTATCAATGTTGAAAACAGTTGTGCTTTTGTGGGAACCATGTGATGATGAATGTAAAGCATTTATTTGAAATAGAAAGCTTTTGTAACATTATAAATTTCTTTACTCAGTCTCACCTCTGATCAATTTACTGCATCCTTGCTGAATTAAAATATTAATACTTAAGTACTGACCCCAAATGATAGTTCAGATTATGTTCTGGATGGTGTATGTTAGTGATTATGGCAAAATAAACCCTGATGTGAAGCCATTTAGTTTGCGGTAATTACTGGCTGACTGTACATTTAACCTGTTTATTACATGACTATTTTCTGAATCACTAAATAAAACATAATTATCCATAAATTATACAGTCATTAAATGAATATTTGACTCCAGAATGCCATACTGGACTAATCAGAATCATGTCCTCCAGAGAGCGTCTAATAAGTGTGTTGGAATGTTCTGAGGGTCAGAGCAGTTTTTGGGCTTACTGAGAGAGAAAGAGAAGTTATTTTTAACACCATGGCTCTGTTCCTCAGTGCTCACTGATCCTTTACTGTCTCTATCACTCACACACACACACACTCACTCACACAGTCTTCCACCACCTGCCCATCTACTGACCAGCTGCTGCCCCTCCTGTCTCTGTGTGTGTGTGTGTGTTAAAGAGACCCTGAGGACTTGAACCGTTGCATGACCATTCACACACTAACATCATTTATAACTCTTCTCTGACTGATCTCACATACTTAATTGCAATAAACAATGTGAATTTGTTACATTAGATGTATTCAAGCTGCTTTGGAAAGTGTATCGCTCCTTTCGTGGTTGATTTCGTTTGGATGGAAACTTTAACTCTTTAATGATGGCCGTTTCTTTAGTGGGAGATGAGGTGAATGCAGTCTGCAGGGACTCATTTTCTATTGTTTGCTTCCAGCTCTTCCTAATAATGTCCTCTGAGTCTTTATTGACCACTGCTGACCAAAAAAAAAATCGCCTGATACCAATAGCTTATGCAGTGTATTTTATATTATATGTTATGTTATGTTGTATGTTATGTTATGTTATAATTTATTAATGTTAAAAAAATTTAGATTTGAAACAAAAATTTAAGTGAAATCAAGGATCAGAACTTTAGTATATTCAGTCAAAAAGATTAAGGGTTTAGTACTTTTGAAGCCTGACAGAAAAAAATATAAATAAATGAATTTAAGTATTCATAATATCTCTGAGTTGGCTAATATTTTTCCCGTACTGGCTAAAAAGATGTGACTACTGATATATTGTGCGTATCTAAATTGTGTATGGTGGTTTGTACTTTAATGGTGTTTGTAAGCTGCATTTGTAGTCTCTGGCGCAGCTGTGGTATCGTGCGTCGACAGGGCAGGAAACCAACACTAATCACATTTTAATGTCCTGCTTCCCAGTGCTGTGTTTCTGTCAGGGCCTGTGTGCAGCATCCTTCATGTAAGAGGTTTTCTTTCAGCACATTCACTGGTCGAGGGGATGATGTTAGCGCCGGTGTTGTCAGGACTGGGGTATGGGAATTGATTATAAAATCAATAGTTACTTCAGGGAAGTTGACCTGGAGTGAACAGTTGACCTGGAGTGAACAGACGATTATGTCATGTTGTCTCACTAGGTTACATCCCTATATTTGACCTGCAAATTCATTATTATTACCGTATTGGCTCGAATATAAGACGACCCTGATTATAAGACTATTAGTTATAAGACCAGTGTTATTTTAGTATTATTTATATAATGTTATAGCATTTATATTTCTAATAAGCTTTTTCTTTTTATATTTTCATTTTTCATTTTAAGTAATTACATTTTTTGTAATTTAATGTCATTTTTTTTTTCTTTTCTTTTTTTGGTAAATATTTCTATTTAGCTTTATTTGATTTCAGTTTTAGTTTTAGTAATTTCAGTACTTCAACTTAAACTTTACCCAAGACATTTTTCTTTATATTTGTATATTATTTTAGCTTTGATTTCAGTTTTTATTTCAGCAGTGTTTTTTAGTTTTAGTTTTAGTTTCAGTTAATAGTAGTGTTAATTTCGTTAACGAACACTACGACGAAAAATGTTCGTTGACGAGCTTTTTTCCCATGACTAAGACGAGACTAAGACGAGACGATGATAAGGTCAATAAACGATAACTAAGACTATATCAACATGCAATTTCGTTGACGAAATAAGACGAGACTAAAATGTATTCAAAAAGTTAAAAACTTTACCAAAAACCTCTTTTTATTTTCGTCAAAAAAAGGAGACGAAAATGTTATTGCAGACTGCTCTACGCGCCTCTACTACTCGCGAGCTTTCATGAGTCCGGTTGCCAGATATCAAGAGTTCTAATCCCCGAATGAGAGCTTCGATGTTACATTGATACATTTTTCGCCCGGTGTGTTTTGCTTATTTTAAGCAATCTGGCAACCATGCGCACGCGCTCTCTCCTTATTGCGGAAGCGCCGCCGCCGATGATCTAAAAACAAACAAACAAGCTGGAGTTTAGCGATCTAAATGAAAGCGTCATTCAGCCGGTCTGTGTTCTGTCATGAGATCTCGACTGTATTGTTTGC
>NW_015664016.1:56420-69541 GCF_001515625.1 Sinocyclocheilus rhinocerous
ATGTGTCCACATTCTATTGATTTGTGCTTACTGGTTGAAAGTGCAATACCTAAAATGCAAAAGTGAATTTCTCAAATGACAACAATCATTACGATTATAACTGAGAAAAAATATTTTTGATCAGTTTAACCATTATACAGAATGACGAAAATATGACTAAGATTTAATTGACTAAAACTAGACTAAAATACTTCAGGTTTTCTTAGACTAAAACAAGACTAAAATGTTGAGACTTTTAGTCGACTAAAACTTGACTAAAACTAAATAGGATAAGGTTGACTAAATATGATAACAACTAACAAGTACAATTGAGATTGAAATTTATTATATTGTTCTGTTTTTTTTTCATGTTTTTCTGAAGCAGAAATTGGCAGAAAGCAATTTGCTGTTTTTTTTTTTTAAAGAATAGTCTTGTATACAAACGTTGATTTTTAGATGTGCATTTGTTTTTCATTCGTACGAGCGTGTGTCGGCGCCGGCGCTGACCCAGATCCGACGTGATGACGTCATTATGCCGGATCTGGGTCAGCACCGCCACACGCTCGCGTCATGGTACTGTCGTGAACGTGCGTCGACAAGTATTTTTGTTTTCTTTGCGCAAAAAGTATTCTCGTAGCTTCATAACTTTACAGTTGAACCACTGATGACACACGGACTACTTTGTCGATCATCTTGGTACTTTTCTGGACCTTGAACGTGGTAGTTACCTTGCTGTCTATGGGAGGGTCAGAGAGCCCTCAGATTTCATCAAAAATATCTTAAATTGTGTTCCGAAGATGAACGAAGGTCTTACGGGTTTCGAACAACACGAGGGTGAGTAATTAATGACAAAATTTTCATTTTTGGGTGAACTAACCCTTTAACTTTGAACAGGACATTATTTTATTAAGAATAATGAGATTAAAGGGTTAGTTCACCCAAAAATGAAAATTCTGTCATTAATTACTCACCCTCGTGTTGTTCCAAACCCGTAAGACCTTCGTTCATCTTCGGAACACAATTTAAGATATTTTTGATGAAATCTGAGGGCTCTCTGACCCTCCCATAGACAGCAAGGTAACTACCACGTTCAAGGTCCAGAAAAGTACCAAGATGATCGACAAAGTAGTCCGTGTGACATCAGTGGTTCAACTCTAAAGTTACAAAGCTACGAGAATACTTTTTTGCACAAAGAAAACAAAGACAAAGACAAAAGACTTTATTCCACATTTTCGTCTCTACTGCGTTCTCGTAGCTTCGTAACTTTACAGTTGAACCACTGATGTCATGTCACACGGACTACTTTGTCGATCATCTTGGTACTTTTCTGGACCTTGAACGTGGTAGTTACCTTGCTGTCTATGGGAGGGTCAGAGAGCCCTCAGATTTCATCAAAAATATCTTAAATTGTGTTCCGAAGATGAACGAAGGTCTTACGGGTTTCGAACAACACGAGGGTGAGTAATTAATGACAGAATTTAAATTTTTGGGTGAACTAACCCTTTAAGCTCATGTGACTTTTTCATGCTGCATTTTTTTCAACATACAATAAAAGCAGGAGCTAAAAAGGACAAGAAAATATCAGTAGTACTATAACTTCAGTCACTTTATACAAAGTCTTTGTGCATGTGGAAAGATCATAATATAGAAAAGTTTGGGGTCTTTAAGTTTTTGAAAGTCTCTTCTGCTCACCAAGGCTGCATTTATTTAATCAAAAATACAGTAAAAAACTGTAAAATATTATTACATTAATGTAACTGTTTTCTATTTGAATATATTTTAAAATGTAATTTATTCCTGTGATGCAAAGCTGAATTTTCAGCATCATTACTTCAGTCTTCAGTGTCACATGATCCTTCAGAAATCATTCTAATATGCTGATTTGCTGCGCAAGAAACATTTCTTATTATTATCAATGTTGAAAACATTTGTGCTGCTTAATATTTTTTATGGAAACCATTTTATATTTAGTATTCTTTGATGGAAAAAAAGTGTTCAAAACAAAGAGTTCAACAGAACAGCATTTATTTGAAATATACATCTTTTGTTACATTATGAATGTCTTCACTGTCATTTTTTTTATCGATTTAATGCATTGTTGAATAAAGGTGTCAGTTTCTTAAATTAATAGTCTAAAGATGCTGTAGAGAAAGCATACCGTTTAATTCTAAATGTCTAAAAGAGGTTGGAAAATGGTCAGTGGAAAAATTTAAAGGTGCTTTTTGTGAACTTTTGCTAAAATTAAAACACGTCCAGACACAGTGTGCTTACTTTCATGTAAATATCATGAGTTTTTTTTTTTTTACTTGTTGCCAAACCGCCACAAGCGACAGGAAGTTTTGTTGATTGCTTGGTTTCTATTCCTATAGCGTTTTGTATTCAGTGTACACAGACTTATTTCTTAAACTTCAGGAATATAAAACTTCTACAAAAATGTGGAATATGATCTATTTTTTTCTATACCTCAGTATTAAATTTCCATTCAGCTCTTTGCAACCTTGTTTTCAGTATAAATCTCAATAGAGCTTTTTGCTATGGCTGGCTGCCCATTGAACACTGTTACAGGATTCCGCAGCCTTTTGGGTGAGATATTGAAGGAAACTCACCTCAAGAGCACTGTCATAATTCATGTCTATACAAGGCACACGCAAACATTCACTCCGTCTTTATTACAGCTCCACGTCAAACTCCTGGATCACATTTACGAGGGGCGAACGAGTGAGAGCGTAAAGGAGAATAAGAACCGTCTGTGTTTCGTTCTCGCCGCGAGCGTGTTCTCTGACACACAGCTTTAGATAAGCTGTAATGGAGACATGAACTTGCGACACTTTGATTCCTGTTTGTTTGTGCTTCTAGTGCCCTATGGGCAGGTCACAGACGGGGCAGCGAACACCTCTCAAATGCTATTAACTCTAATCCAGCCATCCAAATGACAGGCTCAGATCTCTGACCTGTTTGTTTTGACTTCCTCTTATGAGAGCCGGGGTTTTGCGGAGTGGATGGAGGCTTTCTGTGACACAAAGCCTATGTGTTTCCTATGTGGCTCTCTCTCAGGAATAGAGGTGATTTACAGGGCGGACACAAGTGCTCACTGTGAAGTCCACTGTGAATTACTGCTCTGTCTCATTAAGAAGCTCTCTAAATAAAATGCGCACTGGACTTGAAGTGGCTCTAAGGTTGTAAAATGAAGCAGCAAGCCGTAACATGCCTTGCTCCATGTAAACCAAATAAAATAACAGCAATATTCACAATTATGTTAATGCATTTTGCAGACACTTTTATCCAAAGCAACTAACTTTGCATTCAAAGTAATCAGTGTGAGTGTTACCTGGGATTCGAATCAACCGTGGAAGCTTTTAACAACTTCTTCCAAATCCATATGATGTTAACATAAATCTTTTTTTTGTATTAATGTGTCTTTCTGTTTTCTCTCTGACAGAGACATCAAGCCAGATAACATTCTGCTGGATGTGAACGGACACATTCGACTGGCAGATTTTGGCTCCTGTCTTAAACTTATGGAGGATGGAACGGTTAGTATGTTAGTTTTATGATTTTCACAGCAGATTATTAATGATCATATTTCACAGAAGAAGAAAACAGTCATTAGGGATTGTTGTTTAAAGCTGATAGTGTGAACTGGGTCTCCTTATTTATACTGGAATGGATCAGACAAACCTTACAACTTGACTTGAAAGCTTTAACGACAGAAATGTGTAAATGCAAGTCTTTTTTTTATGAAACGATTGGCAACATTGCAGTATTTTGATGGAATTGTAGTTCATTCCTTCGCAGTCATTTATCTTGGTCATATTTTTCCTAATTTTTATACTTTTTGAGACTTCATATTAGAGTTTGTAATGTTGTGATTCATCTGAGAAACTGGTTGAATTGGTTCCTTAGAGCTCATTACTGAGCTGAGTTTTTTTTATTACTACAGAGAAAATTAATGAAAAGAATGTTTCAGGAACCATGACTACCTCATGCAATGACATTCATACATTTTTTAAGTGTGATGCAAGTTTCCAAATACTTTTTGGGGTCCGTTTCAGATCTGGTTGTTTTCCCATGATTTAGTTCACTTCCTGTCCAAAAAATATTTGGCTCAATTACACTAGTTTTTTTTTTTTTCGATCAAAAGTGACAATAAAGACGTTTTTCATCTTTCTATTAATTCTATTTCTATTTATCATGGTTTCCACAAAAATATTAAGCAGCCCAACTGTTTTCAACAATGATAATAATAAGAAAAGAAATGTTTCTTGAGCAGCAAATCAGCATATTAGAATGATTTCTGAAGGATCATGTGACACTGAAGACTAGAGTAATGATGCTGAAATTGCAGCTTTGCATCTCAGCAATAAATTACATTTTAAAATATATTCAAATAGAAAACAGTTCATTTAAATTATAATAATATTTCCACAATATTACTGTTTTTACAGTTTTTTATTAAAATAAATGCTGCGTTTGTGAGCATGAGATAAAAAAAAATTGTGTGTCAGTCGGTACTTTGAAAATGAAGCTAGTGCTCATAGTTTCAGTGTATGTTGACTACTACTACACAATTAATCAAAAATGCTACAGGAGTTTTAGGTCACCTGACATCTTTCACCTTTCACCTAGTGGAAGCGCTTAGACATTAAATTGCCAGATAAAAATATTAATAGATAAAAATCTATGGATGAATTTGGGCTCCAGCTCTATCCTGTAGGCACACTGTTTTAATATAAAATAATGGGAGACCCAGAGGACACCCTTGGTTTGAAAGGCATTTTATGATCAGAGTTGTATTTCACACATCTTTGAAGCAGGGGTGAGTATTTCATCTGATATGTGCTGCTGTTTTCTGGCACGTCGCAGATAGCTCGGCAGGATATCCCCCCGACTTCTGACAAGAGCAGCGTGAGTGTGGTCTCTGCGTGTTCGCACGTGTGCGCCTAACTCTCTTCACATGTTCATGTGTTTTCAAGTGTGTGTCACTGCCAGCGAGAGCAGCTAATTTACTGCCTCACTTCCACAAATTCTTCCAGCTGCACACATCTGCCACGGGCTGCATTACAGACGGTTTCCGCCCGCTCATCCCCCTTGAACCCTGGCCAGGAAGCTCCAATCATCTCCCCGTTCATTAGTGGTCTCTAGTGATACCTCTCTCTCTTTTTCTCTCTCAGTGCGGTCTGTGTTCTGAGAGGTCTTTGTGTATCTGAATACTTTGACCGTCATGTTCCCCTAAGCCCCGCCCACATCTGCTGGCTGCAACCAATGCGATGGCTTGAGTTGTTCATTTGCATTTTATAGTTATGAGTGTTGTGCCAATAAAAAGCATTTCCAGGGATTACTTTGTATTGCAACCTTGTTCACTGACAGGATGTGATGTGATCTGATCCGCTCAGACAGACACCGAACGCCTCTCTGTTTCTGTTCTCAACATGCCAGGTCCTGAATTCTCGTGCAGTCTTAACAAACGCCACAGTAAATACATATAGGCCCGGTTTCATAGACAGGGCTTAGCCTAAACCAGGATTAGGCCATAGTTCAATCAGGACATTTAAGTAATTTTTATAAACATGCCTTAGAAAAAAGCATTACTGGTGTGCATCCTAAGACAAAGCAAAGACACTGACATGTTTGAAGATCAGTCAGTGCAAGTTTCTTTCAGTTGAAACGGCTCAGATTTACATTTTAGTCTAGGACTAGGCTTAAGCCTTGTTTGTGAAACCGGGGGATAATGTATGAGGACTATAGAGAGCATGTGAATAGGAAAACAAAGCCAAAACCTGCACATTTTAGGCAGTTTAGACATAAAAGAGGATGTATGGTTACCCTAATATATAGTATTCCTAAAAAGTGTGTTGTGCCAGCCAGTTCCTTGTAAACTTGACTTTATTTCCAAAGAAGAATTGATAAAAATATATATGCCCTTACTGCTGACAGTGTAAATTAAAAAATCTGATTATAGCTTGTTAGATTAACAATGTGTTCCAGTTTTGTGTGCAATATGTAGCCTTTCCTCTAATGTCCATTTTCTTTCCTCACAGGTGCAGTCCTCCGTCGCTGTGGGTACTCCAGACTACATCTCTCCTGAGATCCTGCAGGCCATGGAGGATGGGAAAGGGAAATATGGCCCGGAATGTGACTGGTGGTCACTGGGCGTCTGCATGTATGAGATGCTGTATGGGGAAACTCCTTTCTATGCAGAGTCCCTGGTGGAAACGTATGGCAAGATTATGAACCACAAGGTACAGAATAACACACAATAACACTTATCACACAACAAGCAATTTTTCAGTCAAGTACTATAGTTCATTAGCGATATAATTTTTAAAAAATGAAGTGTCATGAAAACCTAATAATGTGTCTCTTTTTAAAGTGGTTTTGTGTTTTTACCTTGTGTTTCCCGCAGGAGCGGTTCCAGTTTCCTGCTCATGTGACGGAGGTCTCTGAAAATGCCAAAGACCTGATCCGTAGACTCATCTGCTGCAGAGAGCACAGGCTGGGTCAGAACGGCATTGAGGACTTCAAACAGCACCCTTTCTTTTCCGGCATTGACTGGCAGAACATCCTCAAATGTGACGCCCCCTACATCCCTGAAGTCAGCAGCCCATCTGACACATCAAACTTTGATGTGGATGACGACTGCCTCAAGAACACGGTAGAGTTTTAGACATACCATAATAAGATCACTCATTGCTGGGTTTGAACCCACAACCTTTGGTGTATCAACCCAGATTGTACCAAAATGCTACAGCTGCAATTTACGATCCCTGCTCTGTTTTAGGAGACAATGCCGCCTCCTTCCCACACCGCCTTCTCAGGACACCATCTCCCATTTGTAGGTTTCACCTACACCAGCAGCTGGTATGACCCACATTTGATATTCAAACTGCTTGAAACACTGGTTAAACTATTTATTTCACTACTTATCGACACACACATCACTATTGGAAAGACTGTACAAATTTTGTCAAATTGATCCTCCACTGGTTTCCATGCAATTTGCCAAAAACATTTTGAAAAACAGAAGAGCTTATCAAACACTAAAATGTGAAATACGTGAGAAAATGAAAACTCAAAGTTTACTTGAAATGGAAGACTTGTCTTCTGAATCATCAAAGGAAAATTGATTGTTTCTTTATCTAGTTGAGTTTCTGTCTATCTGTTGAGGGCTGTTTTAGGTTGCTATTTTTTTGCATCTCGATTACTGCATTGAAAAGAAGTTTAAGAAAATAAGTGTGTCAAATAGACACCTAACACAATACAAATATTTTATATTTTTATTCTCTGACAAGCTGCAGTAGATGTTTTCTCGTCTTTGCATGAATCTTTAGTGTTTTTCATTTTGTCCATTTTTGGCAATTTGGACACCAATATGGGTCAATTTGACCCATAACACAAAAGTTGTTCTCTGTATTTTAACATGGTATGGTTAAAACAAAAAACAGCCTTATGAGTCTTTATTGTGATCATTTTACCGTGTTTTCTCCTACAGTACGCTGTCTGACCGCGGTTGCTTGCGGGAGTCTGTGGCACCTGCGCAAATGGATGTGTCCGTGCAGCGCGGCCTGGAAGATAGTCTGGCTACTGAGGCGTACGAGCGGAGGATCCGCCGTATGGAGCAGGAGAAGCTGGAGCTCAGTCGCAAACTACAAGGTGTCTCTCCGTCTTACATGTCGAGTGACAATCCCCAAAAATGAATTCTCTGCCTGGCTGACAGCTAAAATGTCTTCTGGCCTTCAGAGTCCACAAAAACGGTTCAGGCGCTGCAATACTCCAGCGGGGACGGGCCTGTTTCCTCCAGCAGAGAGTTTGAGATCCGTGGACTGAAGGAGGAGATAGAAATGCTGAGGAAACAGATCGCTGGTAATCTCAATCGCTACATATAAACATGCATCATGCAATTGTCTCATGTAACCAGACATTAGTTTTGACGATCAACCAAATGTTGTTTTTTACATGACGTTTGCAGTTGTGTTTCAAATGAAATAAAAAAATACACTATATTTTTACTTCCTCACATTATTGTTTGTGCTTCTAGTTTATTTTTTTCAAGTCTCTCTCCTCCTTTTCTCCCCTTTCAGATACAGGACAGGTGGAGCAGCAGTTAGAACAGGCCAGTTCTGCCCGCAGGGATCTGGACGACTCCTCCAAACAGATCCGATCTCTGGAGAAACAGCTCAAGAGCATGAAGCAGGAGAGAGATGACCTGCAGAAGGTACAGAAGAAACTGCAGCTTCACACAAGCAATTCCTCTCACTAGCAAAGTGCCTTGCTGCATAGATTTGTTCGAAAAGTCACACTTAATCAAAAGCCTAAATTGCAAAAAGCATTACTGGTGTGCATCCTAAGACAAAGCAAAGACACTGACATGTTTGAAGATCAGTCAGTGCAAGTTTCTTTCAGTTGAAACGGCTCAGATTTACATTTTAGTCTAGGACTAGGCTTAAGCCTTGTTTGTGAAACCGGGGGATAATGTATGAGGACTATAGAGAGCATGTGAATAGGAAAACAAAGCCAAAACCTGCACATTTTAGGCAGTTTAGACATAAAAGAGGATGTATGGTTACCCTAATATATAGTATTCCTAAAAAGTGTGTTGTGCCAGCCAGTTCCTTGTAAACTTGACTTTATTTCCAAAGAAGAATTGATAAAAATATATATGCCCTTACTGCTGACAGTGTAAATTAAAAAATCTGATTATAGCTTGTTAGATTAACAATGTGTTCCAGTTTTGTGTGCAATATGTAGCCTTTCCTCTAATGTCCATTTTCTTTCCTCACAGGTGCAGTCCTCCGTCGCTGTGGGTACTCCAGACTACATCTCTCCTGAGATCCTGCAGGCCATGGAGGATGGGAAAGGGAAATATGGCCCGGAATGTGACTGGTGGTCACTGGGCGTCTGCATGTATGAGATGCTGTATGGGGAAACTCCTTTCTATGCCGAGTCCCTGGTGGAAACGTATGGCAAGATTATGAACCACAAGGTACAGAATAACACACAATAACACTTATCACACAACAAGCAATTTTTCAGTCAAGTACTATAGTTCATTAGCGATATAATTTTTTAAAAATGAAGTGTCATGAAAACCTAATAATGTGTCTCTTTTTAAAGTGGTTTTGTGTTTTTACCTTGTGTTTCCCGCAGGAGCGGTTCCAGTTTCCTGCTCATGTGACGGAGGTCTCTGAAAATGCCAAAGACCTGATCCGTAGACTCATCTGCTGCAGAGAGCACAGGCTGGGTCAGAACGGCATTGAGGACTTCAAACAGCACCCTTTCTTTTCCGGCATTGACTGGCAGAACATCCTCAAATGTGACGCCCCCTACATCCCTGAAGTCAGCAGCCCATCTGACACATCAAACTTTGATGTGGATGACGACTGCCTCAAGAACACGGTAGAGTTTTAGACATACCATAATAAGATCACTCATTGCTGGGTTTGAACCCACAACCTTTGGTGTATCAACCCAGATTGTACCAAAATGCTACAGCTGCAATTTACGATCCCTGCTCTGTTTTAGGAGACAATGCCGCCTCCTTCCCACACCGCCTTCTCAGGACACCATCTCCCATTTGTAGGTTTCACCTACACCAGCAGCTGGTATGACCCACATTTGATATTCAAACTGCTTGAAACACTGGTTAAACTATTTATTTCACTACTTATCGACACACACATCACTATTGGAAAGACTGTACAAATTTTGTCAAATTGATCCTCCACTGGTTTCCATGCAATTTGCCAAAAACATTTTGAAAAACAGAAGAGCTTATCAAACACTAAAATGTGAAATACGTGAGAAAATGAAAACTCAAAGTTTACTTGAAATGGAAGACTTGTCTTCTGAATCATCAAAGGAAAATTGATTGTTTCTTTATCTAGTTGAGTTTCTGTCTATCTGTTGAGGGCTGTTTTAGGTTGCTATTTTTTTGCATCTCGATTACTGCATTGAAAAGAAGTTTAAGAAAATAAGTGTGTCAAATAGACACCTAACACAATACAAATATTTTATATTTTTATTCTCTGACAAGCTGCAGTAGATGTTTTCTCGTCTTTGCATGAATCTTTAGTGTTTTTCATTTTGTCCATTTTTGGCAATTTGGACACCAATATGGGTCAATTTGACCCATAACACAAAAGTTGTTCTCTGTATTTTAACATGGTATGGTTAAAACAAAAAACAGCCTTATGAGTCTTTATTGTGATCATTTTACCGTGTTTTCTCCTACAGTACGCTGTCTGACCGCGGTTGCTTGCGGGAGTCTGTGGCACCTGCGCAAATGGATGTGTCCGTGCAGCGCGGCCTGGAAGATAGTCTGGCTACTGAGGCGTACGAGCGGAGGATCCGCCGTATGGAGCAGGAGAAGCTGGAGCTCAGTCGCAAACTACAAGGTGTCTCTCCGTCTTACATGTCGAGTGACAATCCCCAAAAATGAATTCTCTGCCTGGCTGACAGCTAAAATGTCTTCTGGCCTTCAGAGTCCACAAAAACGGTTCAGGCGCTGCAATACTCCAGCGGGGACGGGCCTGTTTCCTCCAGCAGAGAGTTTGAGATCCGTGGACTGAAGGAGGAGATAGAAATGCTGAGGAAACAGATCGCTGGTAATCTCAATCGCTACATATAAACATGCATCATGCAATTGTCTCATGTAACCAGACATTAGTTTTGACGATCAACCAAATGTTGTTTTTTACATGACGTTTGCAGTTGTGTTTCAAATGAAATAAAAAAATACACTATATTTTTACTTCCTCACATTATTGTTTGTGCTTCTAGTTTATTTTTTTCAAGTCTCTCTCCTCCTTTTCTCCCCTTTCAGATACAGGACAGGTGGAGCAGCAGTTAGAACAGGCCAGTTCTGCCCGCAGGGATCTGGACGACTCCTCCAAACAGATCCGATCTCTGGAGAAACAGCTCAAGAGCATGAAGCAGGAGAGAGATGACCTGCAGAAGGTACAGAAGAAACTGCAGCTTCACACAAGCAATTCCTCTCACTAGCAAAGTGCCTTGCTGCATAGATTTGTTCGAAAAGTCACACTTAATCAAAAGCCTAAATTGCATCATGGCTTAGTGTGATTATCAAATCACAATGGCTGCAATTTAATGAAA
This sequence comes from Sinocyclocheilus rhinocerous, assembly GCF_001515625.1. NCBI lineage: Eukaryota > Metazoa > Chordata > Actinopteri > Cypriniformes > Cyprinidae > Sinocyclocheilus > Sinocyclocheilus rhinocerous. Next base: position 67,509 of record NW_015664016.1, read on the forward strand.
TAAATATATGCACTCTGCTTGTTTAATAAGTGATTTGGGAACGCATCATGCGCAAACCATCTTCCCATATTTGTACTGAGAAGTGCTTATCAACGAAAAAGATGCTTTAAGGGTTTCCTGTGGTTTTCCGTCAAAATAAACGTTTGATAGTTTAATGTTTGAAAGTAATGAAATTATGAGAGCCATAAATATTAGTGTTGTAATTTTACAATTGTAATGTAAAGTAAAATAATATTGAGGTTATATTATTTTTCTTAAATGCATTTTTTTATTTTACAGTGATATGTTACAATAGTAATGTTTTTTTTATTTAAATGTTTTTAATTTATTTTAATTTTGCATTTACTACTAATAATGTATTTGCAACTACTGCTACTGCTACTACTAATAATAATCATAAAAAAAAATAAAAATCATCATTATTAAAATAAATAAATTCTATATTATTTTTAAAAATAATATAATTATTAAACAACAACAACCACAATATAGTAAGACTGAAATGTTCAATAAATAAGTAGGTTGTTTGTAATAATCACAAGTCTGTATGAATTAATTATTTATAAATTATTTAAATTTCATTTAAATTATTATTTTTTTATTTCATTACATTTTTATTCTGATAATGCACAATTCGTAAATAATTTAAATGTAATTATTTAATTGATAAATTGATTTTATTTATCTTTTGTTTCAACTTTGTGTTATGTTTGTCTGCAGAGTCTGCAGGAGTCCTCAGAGAAGCTGAAGACTCAGGGGAAGGAGCTGAAGGAGGCGGATAGCCAGAGGAAAATGGCCATGCAGGAGTTTGCCGAGGTGAGCGAGAAGGTGACAGAGCTGCGGTCATACAAGCAACGGCTCTCCCGACAGCTCCGGGACAAAGAAGAGGAGATGGATTCCCTCAATCAGAAGGTGGAGGCGCTGCGGCTAGAAGTGCGCAAATCTGAGCGGGCCAAGAAAGAGGTTAGTGTGGAGGAGAACGGCTGATCGCAGGAGTCTGTTCAGCGGGCTCATACATTACATTTGTGCAAACTCTGTGACTGTGTGTGTAGATGGAGGCCCAGGCTGAAGAGTTTTCTGCTGAGACTCAGAAAGAGAAGAAGCTGAGGGAACGCAGTGAGCAGTACAGCAGACAGCTGGAAGAGGAGCTGGAGGGAATGAAGGTTTGTGTACCCAAACACACTTTTTCTCTCAAAATACTGTTAAGGGGGTTTTAGGAACAGTGCAAACCTTCAAGCATGGGAAATTTGCATAAGAGTAGCATGTGACATTTGTTGGCTTGCTTTTATTAAACGGCAACAACCGCAATATAATAAGACTCAAATAATTAGTTAATTAAATTAAGTAATAATCACAGGTCAGTATGAAAGTGTGTAAAATTATTTAGTGCTGTATATTTAGTGATGTATATATAAAAACACAAACATGCATGTATATGTTTAAGAAATATTTAGACGTGTATATATTTAATATGATTTATATATAAATATATTTTACATATAATTCTTAAATGTACATGTGTGTGTATTTATATATACATGTAAATATACACAGTACACACACATTATGTAAACAAACTTTTTAGTTTGGATGCAATTAATCATTCAACAGCACTAATTGTAATTAATATATATTTTACATTTAATTATATAATTAGTAGTTTTATTAGTTATTTGTAGGGATGCGCAGATACCACTTTTTCCAGTACTCACCCGATACGATACTTTTATTTTTGGTACTTGCCGATACCGAGTACCGATACCAATATTTTTATTGCATTTGTAAATTTTTTAAATATTGGGTACAGAAACCAAAAGAGTATGTATAATGTTAGTTAGTTAACTTCATTTATCAAATAGATACAGTCAAACCAAAATTTATTCAGACACCAACATTTCTCACATTATCAAAGTTTATTCGCTATAGTTTCGAAAATGGTGATAAAATATGATAAGAACTGAGAGTTAAACTGTGTCAGAACAAATTCAGCTTGATAATGTCAGATAACTTTGATAGAAAGGTATGTAATAGAT
>NW_015664016.1:69679-107144 GCF_001515625.1 Sinocyclocheilus rhinocerous
TCTGTCTCTCTCTCTCTCGCTCTCCCTACCGTTAGGTAACTTGTGCATTGTTTTACTTACTTGTTTTTTACATATCCGCATGAACTACAAACTTTCCAGTGATGTCTGTGAGAAAGGTATATTCACTCGACAAGCTCGCGCATCTGCGCCGCCTGCGCGCTCAATCCACTCAGCGTGCTTTTTTTTATCAGCTCGCGCACTTCAGCTATACAGGCGTTAATACTGAATGTTTAACGTTATATTCATTGCATACATATACTTCGTAGTAGACATCCTTAACTCCATTCTGCTGTCTGTTGTTCTGTTGTCGGTGTTTCTTTGTCTGAATATGGCGCTTATCACATGCTGTGTGGTATCGGCGTTTGGTATCGGGGCATTTTAACGAGTCCGAGTACAGGAGCTCAGTATCGGGCCCGATACGGTGCATCCCTAGTTATTTGCATTCTTTTTAATATATTATCATATTATAATTATTGAAATGTAATAATTCAAGTGTTTTTATTGATTGTTTTATTCATTTTAATACATTATTATTCATCAATTATTTAAATATAAGTTTGTAATTAATAAATGTTTAATTAATTTAATTGTTTTTGAATACATTATTTTATTATACTTCATAAGTTATTTAAATATAAGTATTTAATTAGTTTTATTAATAATTTTTTTATACATTATAAAGATTAATACATTATTTTAATTATTTAATTATTTTTGTTTTACTAATTTTAAAGCTTAATTTTATTATAATTCATACATTATGTACCTTTAATTAATGTTAATAAATTGTTTTATTGATTATTAATTTTACTACATAATTTTTATTATAGTTCATACATTATTTACATTAATTAGTAAGCTATTTTATTATTACTTTCATGTAACTTGAAATAAGCTCTATACAGGTCGCTGATAATTTCCTTATCTTTTCTTTCCCTGTGTCGTGGAGCAGAAGAAGCAGGTGGGCCGCTCTCCAAGCGTTGGGTCATCTGAGCAGCACAAGGAGCTCAGTAAATTACGAGCAGACCTGGAGAACAAGATCGCTTCCTATGAGGAAGAGCTGTCACGCAGAGAACAACAACATGCCAACGAACTGAAGAACCTGAAGAAGGAGCTGCGGGAGTCAGAGGGACAGCAGCTCACCTTAAAGAAAGAAATCATGATGCTCAAAGACAAGCTGGAGAAGACCCGCCGAGAGAGGTACTGATCTTACTACAAGAGATTACGCTTCACTTTAGCTGTTTTTTTAATACCACCATGTATTATTTTGCTTTATAATTCAGGGTCAGAGAGGTTGGAATGTGGTCATGTAAAACTAAATTGCAATCGTTTTGTGGTGCAAGGAACCTTGACTAACATTATAAGTGGACTTCAGGGGAAGAAATAAAATACAGTGTAGATTATGTTCCATAAAATAAGCTATGGAGTTTGGCTTGTGTTAGTATGTTGGCAGTGTGTGTTAGATGCTGAGTGCAGTAACCCTGATGTTCAATAAATCATTTCACCCTCACAGTCGGAGCGAACGAGAGGAGTTTGAGACCGAGTACAAACAGAAGTACGAGAGAGAGCGAGTGCTGCTGTCAGAGGAGAACAAGAAACTTTCCAGCGAACTTGACAAGGTGAACATACACATTATTAGGGCTGTCATGATATCTTAAAGTCAACATGAAATTCAGCAGTTCAGTTACTTAATGCGCTGATGCAGGTTATTTCAAAGAAATGCATTCGTAATTTTTTTTAAATGAAATAACTCGCTTAGACCTCTGTAATGACTTTGCTTTTCCATTGATGTCGTTTAGTCACCACAGGCAGTTGGATAAAGTAAACCAATAGCCAAACAGCTGTTTAGGCATTGCTGTAGGAAACTCATGTAGAGCGCTTCAGGGGTGACATATTTTTGTTGTTCAGCCTCGAAGTTTGCATCACCCTGGTTCCCTCAACAAAAAGACAATTGGCTTTTGGATTATTGCAGAAAATACACTCTTGTGACTACCAAAAGTTTATGATTTTGACATGTTCTGTTCATAAATGAACACCGCTTTTATGAATTATGAAGGCAAGGTACAATCGGCAGAAGTTAAAAGCTGAAGTTGAACAAACTACACAACTATAACCTCTGTAGTCCCATTTAGCTACTTGTTAGCAACAGCCTTTTTCAAGACAAGAAAAAGGTTTTAAAAAATCACAAGTGGGGAATTATTGATGTATTTCATCATAGAATATAATCTGAAAATATCTTGAGGTTGTGTTCACCAGAAACCTTATTTCAAGCATCTAACTAAAAGCCCATTTAAGAACTTAACTGTTCCTGGTTTTAAAACTTATGGCTGTCGCACTCTTCTTTATTTTGATATAAACTCTCGTTCTCCAATAATTTCCAATAAATAAAATAGGTAATAGTATAGGGACCAATTCTCACTATTAACTAGTTGCTTATTAGCATGCCTATTATTAACATATTGGCTGTTTATTAGTACTTATAAAGCACATATTCTGCCTGAGCATATTCTACATCCCCAATCCAACCAGATACCCAAACGTAACAACTACCTTATTAACTATTAATAAGCAGCAAATTAGAAGTTTACTGAGGCAAAAGTTGTAGTTAATGGTTTGTTAATAGCGAGAATTGCACCTTAAAATAAAGTGTGACCATAAAACCAAGTCTTGTCCCTAAACATTTTCTCACTAAATATTCTGTTTCAAACATCATATAAAAGTGGAATAGGTTAAAAGCTGCATTTCACTTTGGTTTAAATCATATCACACTCTATTAAACCAGCTGAAGTATCTCAGTGCTATTCATGTTTGGATGTTTCTTATAGCATGTGATGAGTATTGTCATCTTAAGTCTTCTCGAATTACAGTCGATTATAAATTCTCACATATTTGTCATCCTGTTCCTATATTGTTTTATATTACTTCAGACATAGCCTAGTTTTAAATGAAGCTTTTGGTGTGCAAACAATTGTAGATACTATACTTACAGCACTGGATATTGTAAAATTGTACTACCATTTTGTGGCGCACCAGTATTTTTAGGCTTGGATACTATGACACTACTGTAGCTCCAGGATGCTGTGTAACATTAACTCACCACCCCACACATCGACCCACAACCCTGAAACCACAACCTCCATCTCATATTACTGAAGCCTGAAGTCACAGATTCCACATCACTTTTGATGTGGTCATTTCACTAAAGATGACAGGAGGCTTCACGTCTTAGCGGTCAGAGTTGATGCTCTTTGTTAAAACCAGGAATTAATTCTGGGTATCGTTTCTGAGCGCTTCAAATGGAGTGTAAAGCACACAGAGTGGTTAAAAGAAAGGCTTGTGTGCGTGTAGCGGTTCTTAGCTCTCAGCGAGCCTGATGGCAAAGCTAGAGATGTTTAGAGAAGAACCCTTGGAGGGCAACACTCGGTTGTGAAAGAAAGAAAACATGCCATTGTCATTTGCAGACTAAAATGTTGCGGTCTTTCCATGAGTCCGTTGAGCTGAAGAGATGGTCCACCGTGCCAATGTTTTACTGGGAAGTCAGTCAGCATCCTCCCCCCTTTGTAAGCACAGGGAAATATGCTGATCAACAGACAGGAATCTGGAACGCTTTTCCCGAGGACCACAGCGAAGGTTCAGCGCTCCGGTCAGAGCGTAGTGTTGAATGAAAACCTCGGATAATGCAAGCGTAATTATAGGGTGGTCAACCTCACCAGCTCTTGCTTAAGATAGAGAGTGCGTCTAAATCAGATTGACTAGATGCATGTACTAGCAGACGTGTTTACTGTGGAGTCAACCGAGCCGTTGCAGATGGAGGGGGTCATGCTTATTCATGAGTGTTTGGTGGTTTAGGGGTGGAAATGTGGAGGGTATTACAGTGACACGGGTGGCTTTGCATGGTGGTCCATCCAGCAAGCTCTGATGAGAGCCAGTCGCTGTCTCTCTGGTCCATATAATTGCATCTGGCCCCTCAAATTGCCGTATTGGTTTGTGATTTTCTGACATGGTAATGGGCATGTTTTCGAGCTTGTTGTGTTACATGGGTTGTGCAGAAGTAAAAGCCTCAAATGAGGATTGTTTTCCATTCACTGAAATAGAAATTGGTTCGAGATGTGCTGAACTACATTATGATACATTTAAAGCTGCAGTCCGTAACTTTTGGCGCTCTAGCGGTTAATAAACAGAACTGCATGCGTTTTGCAAAAGAACATTGTAGCCGGAGCTACTTCTCTCTGTTTATGTCTATGACGAGTCATGCAGGTACTGGGCTACTCCGCGGTGGTTTCTACAAGAACCAGTCTAAAATAGTTAGAATAATAAAAACTAATTGTAGGTGTACCGTAGTGATTCAGGATAAGCCAAAAACACGGCTTGGAAAATGGATTCATGATGTACTCGCTTCGCTTGTTTTGTACATTTTGACTGCAGCTTAAATGCATCCTTGGTGAATAAAAGTAGAATAAAAGAAAAAAAAGTGAATAAAATCTTGTGATCAGTAGTGTGTATGTTCAATAACATGTTTTTGTGTGTGTAGATGATGTCTTCATTTGAGAAGTTGAGCTGCAGTAACAAACAGCTGGAGGAGGAGATGAGAGAACTGGCTGATAAGAAAGAGAGTGTGACCCACTGGGAGGCCCAGATCACAGAAATCATTCAATGGTGAGAAACACACATAACATGCACACACACTATTACCTTGCTGTTCACGCTTGTGTGTAAAACTGGAATCAGCTCTTTTAGACTTTGTCCTGTGTCCTGGTTCAACTCTGCTTAGATTTGTGAAAATTGCTATTAGTTTTTTGTTAGTTCCATTGGTAGCGAAGTTACTGCATTTTGCCTTTGCTGTGCATTGCAGGCAAAGGTGCTAAACACAAATTTATTACTAGACAGGCATAGAGTACAATATTATAAAAAGTTAATGGTTTGTTAATAGCGAGAATTGCACCTTAAAATAAAGTGTGACCATAAAACCAAGTCTTGTCCCTAAACATTTTCTCACTAAATATTCTGTTTCAAACATCATATAAAAGTGGAATAGGTTAAAAGCTGCATTTCACTTTGGTTTAAATCATATCACACTCTATTAAACCAGCTGAAGTATCTCAGTGCTATTCATGTTTGGATGTTTCTTATAGCATGTGATGAGTATTGTCATCTTAAGTCTTCTCGAATTACAGTCGATTATAAATTCTCACATATTTGTCATCCTGTTCCTATATTGTTTTATATTACTTCAGACATAGCCTAGTTTTAAATGAAGCTTTTGGTGTGCAAACAATTGTAGATACTATACTTACAGCACTGGATATTGTAAAATTGTACTACCATTTTGTGGCGCACCAGTATTTTTAGGCTTGGATACTATGACACTACTGTAGCTCCAGGATGCTGTGTAACATTAACTCACCACCCCACACATCGACCCACAACCCTGAAACCACAACCTCCATCTCATATTACTGAAGCCTGAAGTCACAGATTCCACATCACTTTTGATGTGGTCATTTCACTAAAGATGACAGGAGGCTTCACGTCTTAGCGGTCAGAGTTGATGCTCTTTGTTAAAACCAGGAATTAATTCTGGGTATCGTTTCTGAGCGCTTCAAATGGAGTGTAAAGCACACAGAGTGGTTAAAAGAAAGGCTTGTGTGCGTGTAGCGGTTCTTAGCTCTCAGCGAGCCTGATGGCAAAGCTAGAGATGTTTAGAGAAGAACCCTTGGAGGGCAACACTCGGTTGTGAAAGAAAGAAAACATGCCATTGTCATTTGCAGACTAAAATGTTGCGGTCTTTCCATGAGTCCGTTGAGCTGAAGAGATGGTCCACCGTGCCAATGTTTTACTGGGAAGTCAGTCAGCATCCTCCCCCCTTTGTAAGCACAGGGAAATATGCTGATCAACAGACAGGAATCTGGAACGCTTTTCCCGAGGACCACAGCGAAGGTTCAGCGCTCCGGTCAGAGCGTAGTGTTGAATGAAAACCTCGGATAATGCAAGCGTAATTATAGGGTGGTCAACCTCACCAGCTCTTGCTTAAGATAGAGAGTGCGTCTAAATCAGATTGACTAGATGCATGTACTAGCAGACGTGTTTACTGTGGAGTCAACCGAGCCGTTGCAGATGGAGGGGGTCATGCTTATTCATGAGTGTTTGGTGGTTTAGGGGTGGAAATGTGGAGGGTATTACAGTGACACGGGTGGCTTTGCATGGTGGTCCATCCAGCAAGCTCTGATGAGAGCCAGTCGCTGTCTCTCTGGTCCATATAATTGCATCTGGCCCCTCAAATTGCCGTATTGGTTTGTGATTTTCTGACATGGTAATGGGCATGTTTTCAAGCTTGTTGTGTTACATGGGTTGTGCAGAAGTAAAAGCCTCAAATGAGGATTGTTTTCCATTCACTGAAATAGAAATTGGTTCGAGATGTGCTGAACTACATTATGATACATTTAAAGCTGCAGTCCGTAACTTTTGGCGCTCTAGCGGTTAATAAACAGAACTGCATGCGTTTTGCAAAAGAACATTGTAGCCGGAGCTACTTCTCTCTGTTTATGTCTATGACGAGTCATGCAGGTACTGGGCTACTCCGCGGTGGTTTCTACAAGAACCAGTCTAAAATAGTTAGAATAATAAAAACTAATTGTAGGTGTACCGTAGTGATTCAGGATAAGCCAAAAACACGGCTTGGAAAATGGATTCATGATGTACTCGCTTCGCTTGTTTTGTACATTTTGACTGCAGCTTAAATGCATCCTTGGTGAATAAAAGTAGAATAAAAGAAAAAAAAGTGAATAAAATCTTGTGATCAGTAGTGTGTATGTTCAATAACATGTTTTTATGTGTGTAGATGATGTCTTCATTTGAGAAGTTGAGCTGCAGTAACAAACAGCTGGAGGAGGAGATGAGAGAACTGGCTGATAAGAAAGAGAGTGTGACCCACTGGGAGGCCCAGATCACAGAAATCATTCAATGGTGAGAAACACACATAACATGCACACACACTATTACCTTGCTGTTCACGCTTGTGTGTAAAACTGGAATCAGCTCTTTTAGACTTTGTCCTGTGTCCTGGTTCAACTCTGCTTAGATTTGTGAAAATTGCTATTAGTTTTTTGTTAGTTCCATTGGTAGCGAAGTTACTGCATTTTGCCTTTGCTGTGCATTGCAGGCAAAGGTGCTAAACACAAATTTATTACTAGACAGGCATAGAGTACAATATTATAAAATAATTTTTTTTAAATAACATTAAAAATCAAATAAATTCACCATTTTAGCCCACACATCTTAAATTTGCGGCGCACTTTGGCACTTTTCAGTGGCATTTTTGCCCTCAAACCCTGGTTAATTTTTGACCCTCTTGTAGCTTTTTATTCGTAAGATTGTCTTTTTTCGATGTCGCTACGAGTTTGATTTTTTCAGACATTTGAATCCTCAAAAGTATAGCTATTTCAAACATACAAGTCATTTTGTTTTGTTTTCTCTGCACAGTGCCTGAAAATCCTAACATGTAATGAATATTTCCCAAAAAGTTGTGAAAAAGGTTTATTATGGTTGCTACTCCCTGCATAATTGCAATTAAACTGATGCTACTTTTGCACCAAACCCTAGGTATTTGTGTAGCCGTGGGTCCATCTAGTGGTGATGTTTTGTAAGTGCAGTTCTGAGCATCTGTGTTTCTCTCTCAGGGTTAGTGATGAGAAAGACGCTCGAGGTTATCTGCAGGCTTTAGCCACTAAGATGACAGAAGAACTGGAAGGCATGAGGAACGCCAGTCTGGGTGCACGTGCTACTGTAAGTGTCCTTTTACAACTAAACTTTGATCTTGACTGTAAGCTTAGTGTTAGAAATGCACTGTAGCATGAGCGAGTAATACTAAATTTTTAGAAATTTAGAATACTAAACAGCGTTCTTCTCAAACCTTAATTGTTTGCATCAAATCTTACTGCATGTTGTAAGCCAGTGGGTGTTGTGGTTTTCCAGGACATGCCATGGAAGATGAGACGTTTGGCTAAGCTGGACATGTCTGCGCGTCTGGAGCTGCAGTCTGCACTGGATGCCGAGATTAGAGCCAAACAAACCATCCAGGATGAGCTCAACAAAGTCAAGGCGTCACATATGGCCACTGAGTGGTAAAACATACATCTCTCTTTTCAAGCTTCCAATAGGACATACCTGTCGATAGGAAATTATTTGATTGGTGTTATCTAGTAGATAATCCAGTGAATAGCTGGTAAGAATCAGCATTAGTTATCAACGGATATGGGTTTGACCAATGTCGATATCTGAAGAACATGATGGCCAGTTCCAATTTTGTGCAAATTTGATGATTGTTTATGAGATGTATACATAAAGAGACCGATACATTTGTTTTATATTATATATACATTTGAATTGAATTTAAAACATGAGAAATGAAAAATGCGCACTTAGATATCTGTTAATTCTTTAAAGTCAGCATGAAATGAAAATTCACCTTATCTATCTATTTTCTAATTGCATGTTTATTTTATTTTTTTACCTAATTTTTAACTAAAAGTATAACTTCTCGCCTGTACAAACTTGCATTATTACAGTAAAATGTAAGCTTAGCGACTTGGTGTTCTATCCATCTGATGTTGATTAAATTTTGAGATGTCAACGTTGCACTAAAAAATGGTAGCAAACGACTGCAGTGCCAAGTTTACATATTTTCTTTTTCGATGATGATGTTACACTCAGATCAGTATCACAACACAGAAGATCTGTCTAGGCTTCCATTTCATCGTGGCTTTAATAATTCAGTAAAATGTTAATTGACCATTAGCCAGCATTGATGATCTAAAAATGGCCATATGTTGGCATATTAATCAGGCTATGCTCATCATTCTGTGTCTGATTTTTTTTTCTGCACAGCAAGCTGGAGGAGTCAGAGAAGAAGAACCAGGACCTGCAGGCAGAGATCCAGAGGCTGAAACAGGAAACTGAGAGTCTGCGCACGTCCAAAGGTAAAAACACAAACATTTGAAATCAATCAGGAAAAATTTTAGTGACAGGCCTGATATTGTTAAGACGGTGTATGCTCGTATGTAACATCTTAAGTCATGTTATGTTTTTCAGGGGTCAAGCACCAAGACTCCCAGAATTCCTTCTTGGCATTCCTCAATGCTCCGACCTCGGCCCTGGATCAGTTTGATGTAGGTATTTAAAGCACTTGCATGTGGCTTTAGTTTAGGATCGCAGCTGACTGACTTTTTTTAACATTAATTTGTTCTGTCTGCTTTTTCTTTTGTTATTCAGGGAAATGTGCTTTTATTGATATTTCTGTTTCCTCTCATATTCTCTTTAAATGATTTAGTGTGGATTAAATAACTGGCTGAAACACATTCTCGATTATTACTTCTGGGCTTTTGAGACAGTAATTTTAAAAGCAAGTGAGCTTGTGTGTGTGTGTGTGTGAATCCTATTCTCTGTGTTCATATATTGTTGGCTCTCTTTTTATTTCTTTCTCTCCTCTTATCTGTCTGTTTTTGTCTGTGATGAAGCGCTCCACTGCCTGTGGGCCAGCCGGCAAAGGCAGACGTGTAAGCTCCTTTTGTGTATTTGGTGAAGTGGTTCAACTCTACAATGATTGGACTGCGTGACTTTGATGCATGTCTGCGGTGTTACTGCATGGCATAAGTGACATACCCCCATTTCCCAGGGGGGTTTTCAAGTACACATGCTTGTTTGTCACATTCAGGGTCCATTTCAGCTCGGTTTGTCATCATCCTACACATTTGGACTAGTGGTCGACCGATATATCGGCCGATATTTGGCACTTTTCAAATATCGGCATCGGCCGACAAGTTTTTCTGGTTGGCCGATGTGTTTGAGGCGGGACTTTTATTTTGACAACGTGGCAGACTTTTATATTGACGGCGCTGAGTGAATGCCAGCGCCTGAGCACACACTGCTCACATTCTCCCTCTTGTAGCGAACAAGAGGGAGAATGTGAGCAGTGTCATCGTTCAGTTCAGTCTAATATGGATAGAAGTCTATCTAATAATCAGATAGAACTGTTAAACAATTGAATTAAAATGTATACAAAAAAGTATTATAACGATTGCTTTAATGTTATTAGTAATAGAAAGGCAAACATTATAATACTTTCTCATTTGCCATCAGCATTCAGCAAATACGCATTTATATCATTTAAACAAATCTTTGAATGACTAACGAACATTTAATTTCGCAAACCTTGCAGACTTAAGCCCCGTTCACACCAAGAACGATAACTATAAAGATAACTATAAAGTACACAATTATTTTTAATCCATTTTCAAATGATTTAAAATTTCTTAAATATAAATGAAAATGAATAAAATTATATCGGCTTTATATCGGCCATCGGCCACCCTGCTTTCCAAGATATCGGCATCAGCTGTCAAAAAACCCATATCGGTCGACCACTAATTTGGACTACAAACTCACTTTCTGTGGCTTATACATATGCAATATTTTGTTTTATTCATCTTGCACTACCAATGGAGGTTTTATTCCATACCACAACCGATGACTCCACTTCTAGTTCTAACTCACATTTGCTGTTTCTAAAACTTGTGAATCTTGTTGTGAAGAAGACGTGTGGCGTTTGTGTTCAGCAGTGTTTCAGATTTCCTTTCTGATTATTTATGCTTTGCTCTTGGCTCTTGTTCCATCATTGACATGGTGTTTGGGCTTGGGAAATGTTTTTAAACCTTTGTCCTGTCAAATTGCTGCTAATGTGCATGATGTGTTTTCAAACAGCCTGTTGTGTTACATTTAGCAGGCATGTCTTGTGTTTTCCATCTGCTGCTCATGGGTTTGTGGTATGGTTGGATCGGTTCTCTAAGCATTTCCTTTCTCTAACCTTCTCAATAGATCGACTCCATCGATAACTTCAGCCTGTCCAACACACCTTCCCGGGAGGAAGATGGAAGATCCCAGGTCACCTCCCACTCTCGCTCACCCTCCACCACAAGTGATATGGAGTCTCAAGAGGTGACTTCTCAAATTCTGACGACCTTTAGCAATGCTGAGACTCTGTTTTGAAACTTAATGACTTAGAAACTTAGTATATTCCACTGCCATTGTGGATGAAACTTAACACTTTGCTTGTCGAGGTGCATTCTGGGATTGCCTTATCAACAATAAATGCATGGGATGCCACCTTACTGTGTAGCTAAAATCATGCCTATGATGCCTTATAAGGCTGTCTAGATAGGCAGATCAGTAGGTTTTAGAACGGAGCTTCATTCATTCATTCATTCATTCAGGTAAAGAGACTTTAAGAATGGTAGCATGTTGTGACTAATATCCGTGACTGTTTTTCCAGCAGGTAGATCAGCCACAACGAGGTGCACAAACTCCCATGAGGTCTGGATACAGTAGCTCTGGTCACAGCACACCTAAAGTAATTAATTCACTTGTTTATTTTGCTCCTACACTCTTAGAAATAAAGGATCGATGAGTTTTTTTCTTTCTTTCTGCGATACCATAGAACCAGCAATTTGGGTTCTCCAAATAACCTTTCAGTGAACATTTTAATAATCTAAAGAATCTTTTTGCACTGTAAAGAACCTTTTGTGCATTGGAAAAGTTCTATGAATGTTAAAGGTTCTTCATAGAACCATCAATGCCAATAAAGAACCTTTTTTTTTTTTACGATTCTAGCTACTTTCATATCAGCCAAATCTTATATTCTGTGATACGCTGTAATTTATAGTGTTCTAAATTTCTCTTTTTAGCCAAAAGCCCATCAGTTCGTGGTGAAGACCTTCAATACGCCCACTAAATGTAACCAGTGTACGTCTCTAATGGTGGGAATTATCCGACAGGGCTGTACGTGTGAAGGTGAGAGGTCACTACAGCAGCGGCTGAGGTTATGGTAAATAGCGTTAAGATTGGCATTCACCTTGTTCTCCTCCTTCTACAGTCTGTAACTTCTCCTGTCACGTGACGTGTGCGGACAAAGCTCCTGCCGTGTGTCCTATCCCACCAGATCAAACCAAAGGACCGCTGGGTATCGACCCACAGAAGGGCATCGGCACAGCTTATGAGGGCCATGTCAAGGTTAGAAGCTTCATTTTAAATACCCATGAAAGTTTTGTGATCATAATGAACAATTATCAGATACAAATTTAGCCTGCAAAATGTACCAGACATAAGTTGGAAAGGTATAACTTCATCCTATAAAAAAAAAAAAAACAGTGAAAGATAATACTGTTGTATTGGATATATATTAGGAGTTCCCAATTAGTTGAGAACTAATTCTGAGATCTTTTCGTTTAGGTACCCAAACCATTAGGTGTGAAGAAGGGATGGCAGAGGGCCATTGCTGTAGTCTGTGACTTCAAGCTCTTCTTATATGATCTCCCAGAGGGCAAAGCTGCTCAGCCTGGTGTCATAGTGAACCAGGTCATTGACATGAGGTTAGTGAGGGCTTCAAAACAAGCATCTGAGCCTATGTTTGATTCTGATTTCTGTGTTTGCATGACAGCTAAATCGCTCTCTTTTGGTTTCAGGGATGAGGAATTTTCTGTTAGCTCAGTTTTGGCATCAGATGTCATTCATGCGAATAGAAAGGACATTCCCTGTATTTTTAGGGTGAGTATTTTTATTTGTTTTTTTGTAACACAACTTATTAATTAGTTATTAATTCATTCGTTTTGTGTTGTAATTAAAAAATAAATAAATAAAGGTGATACATTTTAAAGTTGTCCTCCTCTTCCTCTCCTGCAGGTGACAGCATCACAGCTCTCTGAATCCAGCAATAAAAAGTGCTCCATCTTGATTCTGGCTGACAGCGATCAGGAAAGAACCAAGTGGGTCGGCCTCCTGAATGAGCTGCACCGTCTCTTGAAGAAGAGCAAACTGAAAGAGCGCTTTGTTTACATCCCTAAAGAAGCATATGACAGTGCACTGCCTCTCATCAAATCCACACAGTCTGCTGCTATTATAGGTACAGTCAACCTCATGCACCAATAATCTTGGGTTTATAGTCTGTGTGTGTGTGTTTATTTATTTATTTTTTATTTTTATTCATTATATTATAGAATTATATTGTTATAATATATATTATAACAATATAAATATATATTGTTATATAATATATTCATTCTATATTATCATTATTATTATTATATCATAGAACAATATCATAGAATATATATATATGTGTGTGTGTGTGTATATATATATATATATATATATATATATATCGGTTGATTAATCGGTATCGGCCAGTGTGGTCCAACCTAGCTATCGGTATTGGTAAAATCCACTATCGGTCGACCTCTAATCTGTGTGTATTATATAATGTAATGAATAAAAATAATAATATATAAAGGTAGTCTGAATTGTTTTTATTAATTACATGATACATGTTAATACATTGAATGTTAGAATTTCAAAAGAGTAAGAAAAATCCTCTTTTAAAAAAATAACAATTTACAAACTAGTCTGCACTAGTCAATTTCAATCCAGCCTAGCTTTATTAAACTCTGCTTTCTGTTTATTTTAACTACGTTTCTATTTATCCGCAGATCATGAGAGGATAGCCCTGGGCAATGAGGAGGGGTTGTACGTTATTCATGTTACCAAAGATGGTAAGTGTAATTATAAGCTTTATCTGTGTTTACTGTACTTATCTGCTGCATTTAGACTGTATATATAGGTGACTTACTGCATTCTTTGATGTTAATACAAAGCCACTTACTGTTTATATGTTTTTATTCACAGAGATTATCAAGGTAGGAGACAATAAGAAGGTCCATCAGATTGAGTTGATCCCATCCGAACAGTTGATCGCTGTGATATCGGGCCGAAACGGCCATGTACGGCTTTACCCAATGGCGGCCCTGGATGACCGTGAGGCCGATTTTCAGAAGATAGCGGAGACCAAAGGCTGCCAAACTCTGGTTTCGGGCACGATCAGACAAGGATCTCTCACGTACCTCTTCGTGTCCATGAAAAAACCTGACAAGGTGATGATCTACGAGCTCAACAAGAGCAAAACACGCCATCGGAAGCTGCGGGATATCCTCGTCCCGGGATCCGTGCAGTGGATGGGTCTCCAGGGCGACAAGCTCTGCGTGGGCTTCCAGTCCGGGTTCCTGCACTATAATCTTCAGGGGGATGGAACTACCTCTTACCTCCTCCACCCTGACGATCACACCCTGGCCTTCATCGAGCAGCTGAGCCTGGACGCTCTCTGCGCCGTGGAGATCTCCAGTAAAGAGCTGCTCTTGTGCTTCAGCAGTATCGGTGTGTACGTAGACTGTCAGGGCAGACGGTCACGACAACAGGAACTGATGTGGACGGCTACGCCCACCGCATGTCGTGAGTGACCATCAGTGTTTCTATACTGATTAATATGGCTTGTTCACTTGCTTACAGTATGATAATACCAATCCACAAGGTTCAGGATGAAATTACTGCACTTGAAATGATGGATTACATTACACAAGCCTGATTTTAATACTATGCTCTGACATATATTTATCTTAGCTTAAAAAAAGTCTGTCTGTATTATTGATATATGTGTAGTCTAATATAGTATAGTTAATTAAAGGGATAGTTCACCCAAAAATGAAAATTAGCCCATTATTTACTCACCCTCAAGCCATCCTAGGTGTATATGACTTCCTTCTTTCAGATTAATCCAATCCGAGTTATATTAAAAATTGACTTTGGTCTTTCAAGCTGTTTAATGCCAGTCAGCGGGTGTTGCAGTTCATCAGTCCAAAAGAAGTGAAATAAAGCGCATGCGTCCATAATAAAAAGTGCCTCACGCGGCTCCGGGGGGTGAACAAAGGTGTCCTGTAGTGAATCGATGCGTTTTTGTAAGAAAAATATCCATATTCTAAACGTAATAATCACTTTAATCTAGCTTGATATATGTATAGTCTAATGTAATGATATATAAAAATGATATATAATAATAAAAAAAAATTGTAGGCAAAGGTAATATTTCTGGATTGTTTTGATGTAAAGTTTAAATATTTTATCTAAATAAATAAAAAATTTTGAGTAAATGTATAGTATAATAAATATTTGAAATATACTGTATAATACATGATTTTATGGAGGAAAAAAAATCATGATTTTACACTAGATATTCTAGGTACTCAAATTGAGAATTTGCGCATTGTTGTGATTGCTTGCTCATAGTTTATGACAGTCATAAAGATTGTTTATTTGCATATGTTGTGCTCATAATTAGCAGGAAATGTCCTGGAAAGCTTGCTTAATAGTTAGTGGTGTTTGTAAAGATTATTGTTTCTCACACTTAAGGTTAGTGTTTTTAACTATGTTTTCTGTGACTCTTGTCTTGCAGGTTATAATGCACCTTATCTGTCAGTGTATAGTGAGAATGCAGTGGATGTATTTGACGTCAACACTATGGAGTGGATTCAAACGATGCCTTTGAAAAGGGTACATTTTTCATTTATCTTTAGAAATAAAAAAACACATTATAAGAAAGACAGACATCTTCCAGAGAGAGTTTTTCATATCTATGAAATAAAATATACATCGAAGCAGGTGGTAAATTAAAGTGCGGTGTGTTAATGAGCTGTGGGTCGCCTGCATTGCAGGTTCATCCTCTGAACGCTGATGGCTCTCTAAACCTGCTGGGGCTGGAGACCGTACGGCTCATCTACTTTAAAAACAAGACAGCAGGTGAGACGCTCCCTACAGCTGCTCATCCAGGTTCTGAATATTCCCACCCCACGTATTTATGCATATTCAGCAGGAAATAAATGATAAGAAAAGGAAAAGAGAAGTTGTTTCAGAGAAAGAGATAACAAAGCTAATGCATTTTGAATAATATTTTGAATGCAGATTGTTTTCTTAATGATTTGCATTTATTAGAAAGAGAATGGGGTCCATTTTGATTTCATATTGTTGTTACAATGTAAAGAACTGGCTTAATATACAGCATCTTGCGAATAGTGTGCATCAGCTCATGCATATGTGATGTAACAAAGTTGTACATCCTAATAGACGCTTGTTGTTTAATGTGTTGTGAAATGTGTGTAATGCTTTGTGTTCTGTGTAATGATGTGCAGAGGGAGATGAGCTGGTGGTGCCAGAGACATCTGATAACAGCCGCAAACAGATGGTGCGCAGTATGACGAGCAAACGCCGCTTTTCATTCCGCGTGCCGGTGGAGGAGAGAGTTCTGCAGAGGAGGTGATGTTCAAGCCTAACAACACTGACAAGTTTTCGTTAGAAGTCATGATGGTTAATTTCGACCATTCTAAACCCTGGGGATAAAGTTTAATCTTCTTACTAATCATAATTTTATTTAGTTAATGTTTAATGTAGTTCATGTTCTTCTTTGCATATTTACAAAGTAAGTCTACACGATATATCAAAATCAAATTGATTTGCAGGCTGTGAGTAATTTAATTAATGAATAAATCACAGGAATTTGACAATGGCATTAAGCCATATGACAAAATCAATTTTATTTCAATATATCGTGCAGCCCATCTTCATTAATTAAATAAATATATGCTTCAGTAAATATATTAAATAAATATGTTTACTGATTTCACTGTAAAGTGCAGCATTTATACGCATGTAGTTCATGATAGTGTTTCAGCATCTGAGAACAGCAACCCATCAAAATAAAGTTTGATGGTTTACCATTTTTTTAAAAAACGAGAAATTAAGACGTAAATATATATATATTTTTAATTTTACTGTAAAATGAAACTGTTTATTTTTTTTTTTACAGGTTTTTTACAGTATTATTATCATATATTTATTGTTTTAATGTATTATTAATATTATTTTAATTAATTATTTTAATTTAATAATACTGCAATAATCTAAATATTATAATCAGTAATCACAATAACAGTGGGAATGTGGCCTATGAAAACTCAAGTGGAAAGAGTATTTTCAGATTTTTTTTTTAACTCTGAAATTGTTAGGTTTGATTTGGTTATTGTAAACAGTAAATCCAAATATGAACTAAATAAAATAATTAAATAAAATAAAAATAAAATTTAACAAAATCACCCTAACCCTAAAATTATTAATTAATTCTAAATCTAGCTATTCGATTAATCTGCTTAAAATTCCTGTTTTTTTTTTAAATAGCAATATGTATCAGAGAAAAACAAAATATCACAAATGTCAGTTTTTAAAGTGTAGCCCTGTTATGCTATGAATAACAAGTTTATGTGTGAAAAATGTCATACAAGTTTGTTCTGGCTGTTTAAAAACACCTGAAACCTAGAAAAGCAAATAAAGGAATTAAAATGATTACAGTTTCAATTCCTTGCGACTAAACACCATGCAAAAGTTTCTGTGAAAATCGTATGACTATTTAAAGAGGTAAACACTGAGACAGTTTGATAGCTCACGTTTCAGTACAGTGTGAAAAGGCCTTAATTGTAATCCAAGTTTCATGTTTGCAATTTTTCTTGAATTATTCTATTCTTGCGACAGTGCTGTGGGTCTCACTGCATTGTTTATGCTCTTTAGGGAGATGCTGAGAGACCCAGAAATGAGGAATAAGTTAATTTCCAACCCAACAAACTTCAACCATGTGGTTCATATGGGCCCGGGAGACGGGATCCAGATCCTGAAAGATCTGCCAATGGTAGGAGCAGCTAACAGCAGGGAGAACGTCACCTCTCATATTCTTCTCCCGCTTCTCTACGCCTCCATCCATCTGTTTCTAAGAGCTGTTTTAATGAGCATGAGCCATCTTTTGTTAATTATGTTCACTGTTATCATTTGCGTTTTATAGATGAGCTTGCTTAAAAGACAACATAAAACCACATTTGACTTTTTTAATGTGAAGTTGCACAGGTCAAGAAGTTACTGCAATTTTATTTCCTTTAGAATAACCCACATTTATGAAATAGGGTTAATTTGGTTTTCATGTTGTCTTTTAAATGACCTCACCTCTTCCTCTTCTTATTTACACCATTACTGAGCAGAAAACTGTTGCATGCATCTATATTTTTTCTTTCTTTTTCCTCCATTTCTCTCTCTATATCTGCTCCTCCTGGGTTTCCGCTGTAGCCCGGTTCTCCTCTCCCCTCTCCTCATCTGCGCCTCATCTCCACCCCTACAAGCTTTGAGCATGTCTATCACATGACTGTCACCTCTGCTGACAACTTCCTGTCCCAGGACTCCTCCCCTCTCTCCTCCCACTCCCTGTCCCTCAGCTCCGCCCCTGGGACCCCTGCCTCCATCTGCTCTCTGGTAGGACCAGAGAGACATACACAGACACGCTCCATCTGTTCTCTGAAGAGGATGAATTTATGCCCACACGCATTAGCTCACTTTCATATTGTTTAAACAAATCTATGTTCCAATTATCTGCCTGCGTCACAGTTACATGTAATATTCTCAATTTACAATCTGTCTGATTCTTGCATGCTAAATCATCCCTCCCTTCATTTTTTTATTTTTAAGCATTATTATTAAATATATATTGACAATTTAAAAAAAAATTAATGACAAATTAAATTACATTTTTTTTGTATATTTTATTAATATAATTTATATTGTTAATATAAATAATATGGATATTAGTATATATATATATATATATATTAATATTTATATTAAATAAATATTAATAATATTAAATAGCCAGTATGACCTCAAAGCTAACAGACATGGTTTATAAGCTACCCCAGTTTATTTTTTCATGGGGTTTCATACATGGGAACAAAGGATTGTGTATTCTGCTTGTTTTATGTAGATAATTCAAAAACTAAGTGAGAAAATTATTTCATTTTCCCCTCGCTATATAATTTAAGATCATGTATAGTGACACTGGTAAATTTTTACCCCTGCTTTGTGAATTTATTGATTGTCTTATTTCAGTAATATGTAATGTAAGAGGTTTTTTCTGACTGTGTTTTTGTTGCTCAGAATGTGCGTCCTCAGGAGAGCCGAGGTGTCCTGGGAGCATCCGTCAGTATCCCCTCCATCAGCAAGGCCAGGCCTGAAACGGGACGATCTATGAGCGCCAGCAGCGGCCTGGGCACACGTGAGTACTGAAATATCTGTTCATAGACAGAGATATAGGGATGAGAATGAGTACTGCTGAAGAAAAAAAATGTAAGGAAAATAATTACATTAGTAGAAAAATGGAAATTTATTAAGAGGGAAAAAAACGGTTAAATTGGACAGAGTGCCTGTTTTATAGGACATATCCCTAAAACTCAATTTGGGGGTACATTTATAATAGAATTTGAAAGTAAATTATAAGTGACGTACATGTGGTCAGACAGGTCATTTTGTTGTTAAGGGGCATCTGAACAGCTAATGAAGAACTGACAAAACTAAGTTCTGTTTCATTTCCTTTTGAACTTATTTTAAACTTTTTTTTTTTTTTTTAATGTTCGCTCTTGAAATTTCAAACTTTTGAATTTTCATACTGTATTTAGAATTTTCAAATTGTCTTTTGAACTTCCAAACGTTTTTTATTTATTTATTTATTTTTAATGTTCTAACTTTAAAACATTCTTTTTGAATTTTCAAACACTCTTTTGAACTTTCGAATGCTCTTTTTGAACTTTCAGATGTTCTTTTGAACTTTTAAATTTTGCATTGATTGACATTGGGCCAGACATAGTGTTGTTCGAACTTTTCAGGTTCTCAAATTTAAGTCAGTGTCTGTTCCATATCCCAGGCTCCTCTTCTCAAAATGGCAGTGCACTGAGACGGGACCTTTACGTTGGCAGCTACGGTTCCACCAAACGGCAGATGACGTCACCTTCTGATGGCTCGCTGTCATCTGGAGGAGGCATGGACTGCGGGGGTGACGCTCCCCTGTCCCAATTTGACAGAGAGGTCAGTACCAGCAACGATTGTCAGTGCCCGCTTTTCCAGATGCCTTTGTTTCTGAAAGGGATTTAAAAAAACAGAAAACATTTTTAAAAATACCTTAACGTATTTGAAAAGCTAGACTTGTTTATTGCTAAAAAATATGGTTCTCTATGGATAAAATAAATACTGCTGAGATCTGTAGTCATGTGGAAATGTTTTGATTTTACAAATGACAAGTCCGGTGGGATTTCAAAAGGTGTATTTTAGTGTTCTTTTTGTGAATGTTGATTTAACATGTTCATTCGACCTCCAGACTGATCAAAGCAGGTAAAAGTTTCACTCCTGGAGCTCTCTGTGATGCTGATCACCGCTGAAACTCCATAGAGAGCACTAGAAGTGTGTTATACAATTCCAGCACACAGGCATCCGTTCTGTTTCACCTGCCAAAATGTGTTTGGAGGGTCTCTATCCTCTCTTTCTCACGCTATATGCATGTGTTGAGTGTGTGACGTGACACCATATCCACAGATTGAGGTGTTGACCTGCTAACACTCCTCCTACGCACACACACACACGCAGTCTGCATCTCAGCCCCACGTTTGACTGTGTGCACATTGACTCCATAATGACGTGTGGGTGCTGTGTGTGACTCTTTAGTGTCCAGGAGTGTCACCCACAGAGAAGACTCTTGATCTGAAAAGGGCTTTAAGGACACTGCTTAGTAAGCTAAAGGTAACATACATGATCCTGCTCCCCCAGATCTGAACCCTGTAGCTCCGTCCTAGACCTCAGATGAAGGAAATGGGTTAGTTGAGTTGTCTCCTTGTTAAAAGCGTGTTTGATCTGTGTAGGTGGTGGAATTGTACAGCGTTTGCTAACTTTAGTAATAGCATTAATGTGTCACGTAGCACCTTTTATCCATCCACTTTATATTATGTAGAGGAGGACTGATGTCGTGGTGGTTCAAGCTAGTAATAGACCATTTAATGGGCTGCTGTTTGGGTATTTAGAGATGATCACGTCAACCAATAAATGTGCCAACAGCTAAGGAAATGGATAAATATTTTCAGATACGGTTTTAGTAAATTTTAAGTATGCAGTATGCATATAAATAAATAAATTCTGTCATCATTTACTCACCCTCATGTTGTTTCAAACCTGAATGACTTACTTTCTTTTGCACAACATAAAAGAAGGTATTTTGTTTTGGTCACTAGTGACTTTCATTGCATGAACAAAAAATACTGAGATGTTTCTCAAATTATCTTCTTTTATGTTCCATACTTTATGTTAGGCCACTGTAGCCTAAACATTTAAAACAATAATAGAATTTTAATTTAAATTATCTTTTGGGGGTATTTTCACAGCCATATTTAGTTTGCGCAGCACCCTGTAATTAATTAGATTCAAAATTGTAATCGACTGACAGCCCTAGTAATTTGTTCTCTAGTTCTAACTTTTAAATATTTATACCACAGTTACAACATTTATCTTTGAATATTACAGATGGACCAAAATCCATCACAGCTACAGCTAACTAGGAAATTAGTGATGTTGAGCATTTTTTTTATTTTTGTATTAATATTTTTAGTGGTTTTGCTTTTTTTAGTGGAAGAATTTAGAGACACAGGTTCATAGAGGTTTTAACTGGATTTAGCAGACCAGTGAGACTTAACATGGTACCATCACCTCAGTGAAGTTTCTTAAAATTCCTCATCTTTAAAGCACTATCACTACAGCCTTCAAAGCAATACTTGTAATGAATTCAGCACCTTCAATAATAAATTTCAAGGCAGTTACTGTTGGACATCAAATCTTTTGAAGTGAGCAATGTCCCCGATATTATGCAGAAACCACTTTTTCTTCTTAAGTTTTTTTTTTATTATTTCTTAATGTTTTTGAAAGAAGTCTCTTATGCTGTATGTATTTCATCAAAAATACAGTAAAAACTGTATTGAAATATTAATACAATTTAAAATAACTTTTCCATTTTAATATATTGTAAATTGTAATTTATTTCTGTTGCAAAAGCTGAATTTTCAGCATCATTACTCCAGTCTTCAGTGTCTCATGATCATTCTAATCATTATTATGTGCTGATTTGCTGCTCAAGAAGCATTTCTTATTACTAATGTTGAAACCTGTTGTGCTGCTTTAATATTTTTGTGGAAACAGTGACGCATTTCAGGACTTTAGGCATTTATTTGAATTGTTTTTTTGTAACATTGTAAACTTTTACTCTCACTTTCAATCAATTTAATGCACCCTATTTACTAAATAAAACTATTGATTTCTTTGGCTAACTTCAAACTTTTGAACTGTATTTATTCTAATTACTCATATGTGTGTCTGGTCACATGACCCCATACAAGCTTCTTTAACTCTATCTTGTCATTCAAACAATTCACTCACTTTGAACATCTCTATTTAACATGCTTATAAGCACATCATTGATTAGTTTTGGCCTGAGAAGACTGATGTTTGACCAAAATAGACAAGAAAACCTAAAATCTACAGAATTAAAACAAAGCTTCGTCACTAACTTTTCCCTCTTCTCCTTCCTTTAGGACTCAGACTCTCCACGTCACTCCACGGCCTCCAACAGCTCCAACCTGAGCAGCCCACCGAGCCCTTCATCCCCACACAAGAGCAAGACTCAGTCTCTGGAGCGTGGTGAGCACCTGGGCTGGGAGACATGAGCTCTGCCCCTGCCCACTTTCTTCTGACTTCCTGTGGGGCCCCGAGAGAGTCACGCATATACCCGAGACTGAGAGCCGACTCCTTATACATCATATTCCTAAACACGCCGCTGGGCCCAGGTGTGTGTTTGCGTGTATTGGTGTGCATATGCATTACACGTGTGATTGTTGTACACACGCACATTACTGTGCACCTTACATCCATTTTGAGTGGACCCATCACCACTGTTCCTGTTCCTGTGTTGGATGGGGGAATAGGCCACTGAGTGTAGCTTATCACCTACCACCACCGGTGTGGACGGGGTCGAAAATGACAAACACAGAGCTTTAACGTGAATTTATCAGTGTTTGTTGACAAGTGTGCCTCATCTAACACAAGAAAAAATATGCATTCAAAAGTCTTAATGGACCGGGGGTATGTTACTTTAAACGCATAACACTAAACATCATGAAAACATTCATCGAGGATCATGGAAAACTGTTCCTGGCATTCCAATCCATGTGATAAAACATGAATACTTCAATTGAGTTCAGCCCCAATAGATAGAGTGGCACTACTGTATAACTCAGCCTCTACCCTCCAGTGCCATGCTGACCTTCACAGTCAGAGGTCAGAGTTCAAGAATCGATTCTGAGTTCAATAATGTAAATAGAATTTAAGTAGAGTATAATATATAATGAAATCAACACTATTCTGTTGTTAAATAAGTGACTTGGCTTTGAGAGAGTCTTCTTTCCTTTTTATTTTCCGTGTCAAGGTTCTAGTCAATTATGCAGAAATGTCAATTTAAGCATTATTTTGTCAAGATATATGCTAGTTTTTCATAATTCCACTAAAATTGTCAAGACTTGCAAGGGAACACTACATAAAAAATTGGGCCTCATTCATAAAACACAAGAATAGTTTTTGTGTAAATTGTTCGTAAAGCCATTCTTATGTATGTACAATTTTCCATCGAATATGACGTAAACAAGCTTGCAATGAAATTGTTCATAAAAACATTGTGTAAATTGTTGCATTAAACATTCACATTCATAAAATCGGTTTGTATATTCTTGAACTGAAAGCAAGGTACATAAGGCCACAGCGAATTGTTCATAAAACAATTCTTGTAAATTGTCGCATTGAATGCCAGATTTACAAGCTCACAATAACATTTTCTAAAACCTTTCTTGCGTAAATTGCCGCATTAAATGCAAGATTCACAAGCTTGCAATAAAATTTTATAAAACAATTCTTGCATAAATTGTCGCATTAAATGCAAGATTCACAAGCTCGCAATAAAATTTTATAAAACCGTTCTTGCATAAATTGTCGCATTAAATATAAGATTCACAACTCGCAATAAAATTTTATAAAACAATTCTTGCATAAATTGTCGCATTAAGTGCAAGATTCACAAGCTCGCAATAAAATTTTATAAAACCGTTCTTGCATAAATTGTCACATTCAATACAAGATTCACAAGTCGCAAATTACATTTCGCCACAAGGTCTCCACGGTGAAATTTATCTCAAATCAATCATACGTAAATTGTCGTTTGAACAAGACTATCATAAAATTGTTTGAAATAATTCTTGAGTGAATTGTTGAATGGAATGTGAGATAGAGAAAGCTACAGTGAAAATGTTTGTAAAAAACATTCTTGTGTACACTTGCATTAAATACGACATTCACGAGGGCGGCAGTCTTAAATTTAGTGCATCGTTGAATGGAATTTTAAATCAAGCAATATTTAACATAACTGACGCAAGAATGTTTTCTAAGAACGATTTACATGAATGCAGTCTCCTCGTGTTTCATGAACGAAAATTTTATAAAACCATTCTTGCATAAATTGTCACATTAAATGCAAGGTCGCAATAAAATTTTATAAAATCATTCTTGCATAAATTGTTGCATTCAATGCAAGATTCACAAGCTCGCAATAAAATTTTATAAAACAGTTCTTGCATAAATTGTCACATTAAATGCAAGATTCACAAGCTCGCAATAAAATTTTATAAAACCGTTCTTGCATAAATTGTCACATTCAATACAAGATTCACAAGGTTGCCATTACATTTCGCCACAAGGTCTCCACGGTGAAATTTATCTCAAATCAATCATACGTAAATTGTCGTTTGAACAAGACTATCATAAAATTGTTTGAAATAATTCTTGAGTGAATTGTTGAATGGAATGTGAGATAGAGAAAGCTACAGTGAAAATGTTTGTAAAAAACATTCTTGTGTACACTTGCATTAAATACGACATTCACGAGGGCGGCAGTCTTAAATTTAGTGCATCGTTGAATGGAATTTTAAATCAAGCAATATTTAACATAACTGACGCAAGAATGTTTTCTAAGAACGATTTACATGAATGCAGTCTCCTCGTGTTTCATGAACGTTGTTGCATATTGTGAGCAAGATCTATCATTCAGAGAAATCAAGATGCGTACATCGCTAAATCCATATTAAACACTCAAAACACGTACAGTCATGTGATCATAAATAAGCTGTTGTGCTGAATGTAACCGAGATTCACTGCAGCCTTGTTCATGTTACTCTTGCCTACATCTGTGCTTCACGCTTCTGTTACCAAAGCAATAATGCTGTTTCCAAAGAGGTTGTTTTCTTTAAATATTAATGTTAATTATTATTCTTTTAGTATTTTATTTTGTGTTTTATAGTTTTGTTTTCCAACTCACAAGAACCAAACTTTGCCTAAGGTGTACATGTGAATATAAAACGTAGTGTAACCTGGACCACTAGATTCAGAGCGTTTAATGTTTGTGCGACATGGAGAAACACTAAACTCATCAGGTGAAGCATTTAAAGGGCTTCAACGCTTCAAACTCACTTGTGCATATAGCTGTTGCCTCTTCCTCTAACACTCATAATGACTCAACAGGGACCCCAAGGACCAGCAGGAGATTAGGTCATTTGATATTAATATAAATTAATCGAGGACGTACAGTAAAGCTGCTGTAGTGATGTTTTAAACATGCAGGGTCAGACTATCAAACATCCCTGAACCTCAGAATACCTCAGATTAGAGAGCAAAGCCATTACGACTCCAACAGAACCTCATCAGCGCAACAATTGTAGCTGTCCCTCTGTCCGGTATTTAGGAATTATTCACATGCACTACTGCTCGCTTTTGCGAAGCATATTTTATATCAGATTTGATTTCTTTAAAACACATTATGCAGATTCAGACTCTTGTATATCTAGATGCTGTTCTGAATTCCTAAATATTCCAGATTGTTTTTAGGAATAGCTCACTCAAAAAT
This sequence comes from Sinocyclocheilus rhinocerous, assembly GCF_001515625.1. Lineage (NCBI taxonomy): Eukaryota > Metazoa > Chordata > Actinopteri > Cypriniformes > Cyprinidae > Sinocyclocheilus > Sinocyclocheilus rhinocerous. The sequence continues at coordinate 95,451 of NW_015664016.1, forward strand.
CAAAATGTACATTTACTCACCCTTATGTTGTTGCAAACCTTTATAGCTTACTTTGTCCTATAAAGTTAGGCTAAAAGTAGTCAGATTATATTCGCTAAAATGTGTAATGTAATGGATTACATTGTTGACTCCAATTTTTCATCATGTAATTTGGATTCAGTAATGGACTACACTTTGTAAGTAATCTACCCAGCCCGTTTTTTTTCTTTCTTTCTTTTAAAAAAAAACAAAAACAAATGTTACTTGAAATTAAAAGCATTAAATATTGCTGAAAATGCATAAAAATATAATATACAAATATGATAACAAGAGTAAGTCATGGGTTTGGAATGACAGAATTTTTTATTTTTGAGTGAACTATTCTTTTTAAAGTATGCTGAAAAAATGAATGACCTTTCAGTATTGAAGCACACCCAAGTACAGAAGTAATGAAAGTTTGTGCATATGTACCTGTGGTTTTATTCATTCTAGTATTGCCAGCATTTTGTATGTTCCATTATATGCAAGCACTATTGAAACCTTCACTGTGGAGCAAACCCGGCACATTGTTTTTAAATCGAGCTCAGATATCACTCGGGACCTTAGTTCTGCATTTGCTCTATTCCATGATCATGGTCAATTCCAAACAATAAAATAATATTCATAATACAGTTTTTTTCTAATAAGGCTGTAACTGGTTAGAAACAATTTGCCAGGGTTATAGTATTAACATGAACAGGAAACCTGTTTGAAATGTTCTCAGGTATGTCAGAACCAATGATTATATGTTTGCATGGAGGAGAACCGAGACGGTAGAAATGACAGACGTCCAGATCTTTGGGTCGTTTGATCTTTAGAACTGTTACTTAGCAATGAATAGATTCATATTAGAGCGGGAGGTGCCTTAGTTTTCTTAGATCTCAGTGTGAACTGGTCAGTGTAGGTAGAATGGACTAGAATGAGAGATGATGACTGGAGATTTGTTAAAAGACACATTCACACTTGCATTTCACATAAGGATTTCATTTGCCTTGTTAGTGAATTGCTACTTCATATCATATAATTTCTTCTTGATTTTGATTTTTGTAAGACTATGTACAGATTTGCATGTCATAGGTGTAATCACTTGTTTAAGGACTGTATGGCTGGATTGTTTTGTTGTATTTTTATTGTCCTTTATTGACCTGTGTGGCATGAATGGTTGGGACGTGAACATGAATTACCCCATACTGCAATGTAGACCTTTTCTTATTTCTTTTTTGCACAAGTGTATTTAAGGTGGAATACTGTTATTTGTATTGGTTTGGACACCACTTTTCACATGGAAAGCTCATTATCGGACTATTTCAATAAAATTGGGAACTATAAAACGTCTTTTTTTTTTTTTTTTTTTTACAAAAGCTTTATTTGAAGTCTTGCATGACGCTATGACTGGATTTAATGTCTACACATTCAACAGATAGCCACGGTTAAAGTGCTATATTGTTCCTCATTAGTAAAGTGGACAGAAGAGTCAAGCATGAAAATCAAGTGTACTCTGGGAAACCGAAGGCAAAGGTACAGCAGAAGCAGGAACAGCGATCAGAAAAACAGCTTTTACAAAGCTCAGGTCCAAAGTCACATGTTTAGGCACTGAGTACCACTGTAATCTCATCCAACACGTAAACAAACACTCGACTTCACTTTTAAAGTGTCGTGAAACAGCACGATTCATGAAAATTCAACACGTTTCTATGTTCCATTAACATGGTGCATGAGCTTGTAGAAACGGCCTGCTGAAATATTCATGAAGCAACATTAGAAAAAAAGCACCATTTACAAAGCTTAAGACTCCTGTACACATGGGCGGAAAAGCATCTGTGTGTAAGATGATGTTCTGAAAGACAACTTAATCTTAATTCTGTAATGTGACATGAGTGTGGGGAGGGCAGAGCGATCCGATGTGATGAGGTAGGCAGCCGTCAAGCGGCCGAACAAAAAGCACATCAGGTGTTGGTGAGGATTCTGGTACGTCATTCCTCCATGCCTTCTCAACCAAACTACCACCAGAAACTAAATACAGCTTGCTAGAGGCTCAAAACCGCTGATCCTCCCTCTCTTTGAACCATCCTTCGGCTTTCAAGGGTTTGAAACCTGATCTCTAATGGGACAGTCATCAGTCTTGAAGCGTCGGTGATCCATTAACTCTTTAAACCGGGTTGTGTGATGGATGTAATGGGAAAAATCTCCCATCGGACAGCTGCGGCCCATCCTGACGCTGCTTTATCACACATGCAGTAAACTTCATCCGGCAGAACTTCACAGTATCTAAGAAAACATATCTTGTTACTCAGGTGCGCCACTAATGGAACAAATCCCGAGGACGGCTCTGTCAACACACATGCCTCGAGTTTCTGATTCCCCTGCTGCTGCCAAAAACACATGTCTGTCCGTTAGCGGCTACATGACAGGGACTCTCCCATGCCTCTCGTGTCAGTTGGCGGAGGTCAGTCTCTGGGTTACGCACTCGTCCCGTCCTCCTCCGCCAGGCGGTTCACACTGGATCCGTGCGTGATGCTGGCGGCCGGTGCGTCGCTCAGGTCTCGGGTGCTGCCGTGTCTGGACTGGCTGTCGAGGCGGTGAAGGCTGCTGTGATGGGACAGCTGCTCGTTGAGTCGCGGCACGCTCCCGTATGCCGGGCGTTCCTCCATGCCTCTGTGGCTGGAGGGGGTGAACCTGCGTTCAGAGGGAAAACCGATGGGTTATTTGAGTTCAGGCTTCTTTAAACATGCAGCTCTACGTGTCTAAACAAGCACAGCTATATGACAATCTCTGAGGAAGATCAACTGACACACTTGCATTAGAACAGAAGTTATAAAGTTGGGGTCAGGGGCTGAAAGGGAGTGAGAAAATTATAATTATATATATATATATATAATCATGTATATACATAATTATTTAATATATATTTATTTTAATATAAATGTAATATTGCAGAATTCTGAAATTAAAAAATACTTAATGAGAAGAGGAAATGTTAAATATAAATTTATAGTTACATAATTTAATTTCCATAATTTAATAATATACGATTGTGTGTTTGTGTACACACACACACACACACACGTATACACATATACAGGTGCATCTCAATAAATTAGAATGTCGTGGAAAAGTTCATTTATTTCAGTAATTCAACTCAAATTGTGAAACTCGTGTATTAAATAAATTCAATGCACACAGACTGAAGTAGTTTAAGTCTTTGGTTCTTTTAATTGTGATGATTTTGGCTCAGATAGTGAATTGGTGGGTTTTTGTTAAATGTGAGCCAAAATCATCACAATTAAAAGAACCAAAGACTTAAACTACTTCAGTCTCTGTGCATTGAAGTTATTTAATACACGAGTTTCACAATTTGAGTTGAATTACTGAAATAAATGAACTTTTCCACGACATTCTAATTTATTGAGATGCACCTGTATACATTTCTTATTATAAAATTAAGAAAAATTAAATATTTACAAAGTATTTTTATATATATCAGCACGTTTTTGTTTTACTTAATGAGTGGAAATATAATTAAATATAAATTAAATATACACATACACTAAGACATATATATTAAATTATATATAATTATATAATTATTTTATATATAAAACAAGATTTTAAATATTTTAAAAGATTTTAAATAATATTTTAATACCTTCATATATGTAAACAATAAGTAACAAAAACTATAGTATATAGCAAAACTGAGCTACTTGATTGCTTTTATTCTTATACACACACACATATATATATATATTTATAAATATTAGAACTGGGCGATAACAACATAGTTTAGATTTTGTGATGATACAAGCAATCAATTTGCTCAGTATTTGCAATATACTGTCGTTTTTCTTACATATTGCCCTCTATGAGTATACTTCATGTTTGTGGATAAAACTGGACATACTTATATATTTTACATAAAGAGCCTTGTAATAATATAGTCAGTTGCATTTTGCAACAATATTACAATCAAGCATATTTGCTATATAGTGTACATGTCTTTACATGAGTATATGTTATGCATAGGCATAAGTGAATCATATTTGGATGTGTGTGGCATGAAAGTGTTTGTTGAGCTGCTGCTGAACTGACCTGCCGTCTCTGGAGCGATGCAGGCTGCCGTGATAGCTGCTCATCTTGCTGTGGACGCTGCTGGCTTTGCTCCGCACGTCGTCCAGCATGGCCAGGTGTGTGGAGGAGGCGTGGGTGGACGTGCCCTGAGTGGACGTCCCGCGGGACTTCCGGATGATGGGAGTGTTCGGGTCTCGCAGCAGAGACTGAGCAAAGTCTGGCTCCTGCAGAACCTGCCGGCTCTCGTTCACCGCGCCGCTGCTGGACAACAGAGAAACACATGTATATGACTAATATATAATATATAGTCATTTATTTTCATTTAACATTTGCTATGATAAATTCTAAACGATTTTTATTCTTATTGTAAAATAATGGAACATTAGGTCATGAAAATTGTCGGAAAAGTCATGGAAAAGTCGTGGAAATTTATTGGTAAAAATGTGTCTGAACCCTGTTTATGTGTGTGCGCGTTATGAGGACACAAATTTGTATAATGACATGGGTATGACATAAGTATTACAACGAGAAGGTGATTTATAATTAGATTAAAATAAAATGAGTAATATATATAGAATTTTAGAATTCAGAGTTCTTAAATGAGCTAAATATTTAATTTATTTTAATATAATTACCTTATATGTATGTATGTATGTATATATATATATATATATAAATATATATATATGTAAAAGAGCATAATAGGACCCCTTTAACGCAGTACACGTAGCAAGGTTTTTTAAAATTTATTATATAATAAATAAAAAGAAAACCCATAGAATAGAAAAAGAATAGAGCAAGCTAGTGTTAGAGGCCTTTTTTGCTTTTGTTAATTGTATAATAAATAAAAAGAAAAGGAATGGATAGAATTGAAAAAGATTAGAGGAGCTAGTGTTTTTTTTTTTAGAAAACAAGCAGTTAGTAAATGAATAGAGTGCAAGTCTAAAAGGGGCACGTTTTTTTAAACTTGTAAGTTTTCTTTAAGTTTTTTGTTGTTGTTGGTATTTATATTATTTATATATTACGTATAACAACAAAAAGGGAAAACTTAATCTGTGTCAGTTTAGCGGAAACTATTATATAATAATATTCACCAGATAATATTTTACACATATTCATAATTTTCTTTTCCACAGTATCTGTGCCTCAATTTTAGAAAGCTTTTTGAAATCAAATAGTTGATGGCAGGAAGTACATTACAGTTCAATACAATGTCTATTGTTCTTCGTCTGACAAACATATTCTTGTACTTACAATAGCACTCGATGATGCCTAGTTTCAAATGAATCCGCGAGTGCTTTCTCCTGTGAAGTGAAGTGAAGTGAAGCAGAATGAGGAAGGTACTGTAACTCACTCTTTCCGCCTGCGGCCGTGGAAGAAGCCGGCCCACTCGAAGCAGGTCTTCTTACTGCCCACCCAGAACACCGAGGGGATCCCCACCACCAGCAGCATCAGGTACTTCATGAGGAACAGGACGAGGTCAGGCCTGCTGGTCTGCTCCACCTACACACAGAGATGTTCATCATCATCAGTCCTCTGGAAGAGCTGATGCTTCCCTCAGGCTCTCACACACTCACTGCAGACCTCATCCACAGCACTCAGCACACTTTAGTACTGCAGCGTTTATTACAACTCTTTTGACAGCTTTTTCAGTGATCTTTTAGTATCAGTCAGTACGTTTACATGGACAACAATACTCCGATTTTAATACGATTAAGACAATACTCTAATTAAGAATCTACCATGTAAACAGAGATTTTTGATTACCTTAATTCGGCTAAAGTCATAATCGAAGTAAACACTAATCGAATTAAGACATGTGGAGTATTCCTCTTTTAGTCGTAATATTGAAGTGCAGAATAGACATGTACACACCTTAATCACAGTGAGTTATTACTCACTACTTAATTTTAGTTAATTATGGTGACGTAATGACGTGTGCCATTAATCGATTTATGTACTATAACATGTAAAACGTGAAAGGAATATTCTAAAAGCAACTCATGTAAACACCTTAATCTTGCTTTTAGAATATTCCTTTCATGTTCTCGTTTTACATGTTATAGTACATAGATCGATTAATGGCACACGTCATTACGTCACTACGCGACGCCATCCGACGTCCCCTCCAGAATTTCACATATAAACATATAGTTTTTCACATATAAACATCCATCTTCATTTATGATGCCATATACAGTTTTGGGTGTTTCATTTTTAATTTACTGAAAGCTTGAAGTGCAGTTAGTTATTTGTCATGCTATACGTGCAAACAGACGACGGCGTTGTTGAAGCCATTCTGTTGTTTGCCATCAAACCGTTGACCACTGCCGTGTGTGTATCCTGTCGCAAAATGCGGCGAAAAGTCCTACACGACGGTAATAATTTGATTAAGGTGTGTACATGTCTTTACTGCACTTCAATAATGCGACTAAAATAGGAATACTCCACATGTCTTAATTCGATTAGTGTTTACTTCGATTATGACTTTAGCCGGATTAAGGTAATCAAACATCTCTGTTTACATGGTAGATTCTTAATCAGAGTATTGTCTTAATTGTATTAAAATCGGAGTATTGTTGTCCATGTAAACATACCGATTGATACTATTTGTATTTTAGTTAATTTTTTGAAACAGATTTTATTTTTGAAGTTTTCATTTTGATGTTTTAGTATTTTCTTGCTTTTTATTTTAATATGTCTATATAGATTTTAAGTTTTTATTTTAGTATTTTCTGTTTTGTTTTTTAATTGTCTGTATAGTTTTTAAGTTTTAGTTTCAGCTATTTTAATATTTTGTGTTTTCATTTTAATTTCAAAAGTTTTAGTAATTTTGTTGTGTTTTTTAACATATCTATATAGCTTTTATTTTGTTATCTTAGTATTTTCTGTTCATTTTATGTAATGTTTTCATTGTAATGTTGTAGTAGCTTTGTTGTGCTTTAAGTTTTAGTTTTAATACTTTCTGTCTTCATTTTAATGTTTTAGTAAATGTATTTTTATATAATTTTTTTAAATGTCTATAAAATTGAAGTTTTAGTTATTTTAGTGTTTTTTATTTATTTTTAATTGTAACATTTTTAGTAATTTTGTTGTGTTTTTCGTTATTTTTATTATTTTTTAAAATGTCTATATAGTTTTCAAGTTTTTGTTATTTTAGTACTCCAAATTTCAAAAATGAGAAATGAAAAAATACTTGCTGAAATAAAATGTTCATGTTTTTCATATTTTCAGTTAATGTTTATTTCAAGTAATGACATTTTTTTTTAATGATTTCAGTTTTAGTTAATGATGATAACCCTGATTCCCATACACCATCTACAAAATATAGATAAATATGGTTGCCACTTCTGTTTAATCTTCATTCTCAAATCTCCACAGTTTGCACATGGCCATATTTCATCCCTGTAAAATTGTGTGTGTTTAAACATGCACGAGCTGGTGTGTGTATCTGTTGCTCACACACAATCCTGCTTTATCTGCAGAGCACAAGCCACAACAACGGCCTGTTCTTCTGCTCTTCACGCTCAACGCACCTGATGCTGTACTCATGCATACATCACATCACAACACACACACACACACAGGAAGAGAACATGTACAATCTCTGCAGGCGGTCGTCAGATGACATGGGATCAAATCTAACGTCTTTCAGGCACACATTAACATACACTGATACATATTCACAGAAAAATACTAATGTATGCTGCCTTCAAGACATGTCAGGATTATCATATTTACAAGGATAAAATCATCTGCGAGGAGCAGAAATAGGAGGAAAACTCAAAATGTACTTAAAGCGTGGAGCGTCATAGCAGGAAATGTGGATGCATCTATAATTCAAAGCAAATTGGTCCCAATTCAGTTTGCATACAAACTACTACTATCAGTTTACTACTGATTAAGAATAGTCATAAAATCTGCAAGAAAATATGGATAGCATTTAACTTGTTTATGGCAAGCCTGCATTTGGAAGATACTTTTATTCAAAATGACTTTCATCGCTTTCAAGGTATACAAAAAAAAAATATTTGTAATGAAGAAATATATAAAACTAAGAAAGAAATATTAAATAGCTTTTAAGATGCACTGTGCAATCTGCTAAATTGTGTAAAATTTAAAGGCTATTAAGAGTGTGTGTGTATATATATATATATATATATATATATATATATATATACTGTATATATAAACATATATACACAGTATATGTGTGTTGATTTTTATAAAGTTCATTTTTAACATTAATTTCTATAACGTTATATCAATTTTAATTTTTATAAATAAAATATACAGTAAATTTTTTATATTAAATATTACAGCAAAAGTGAAAAACACAATATGCGGCAACTTAGCAGAAACTAAAAATTATCCAGATAATATTTTACACATTTATCTTTATTCTATTTTTTTTTTAACTGTATTAATGGCTGTTTATAAAGGGGTTCCTTTGCAAGGCAATAATCATACGTGGTGGTTTGTAGCAGAAAAATCTCTGAGCTTTCTGAATAAAATAAGAGATTTCTGGGGTGAAATGCTGAGTTTGGACCAAGCAAATGGTCCAACCATGAAAATAATGATTAATTAATAATTATCCCTTCTTAACTTGAAAACTTCGTTCACACTTCACGTTTTCACTTCCTTAGCATAAACCAGGATGTCTTCACATCATCAGATGCTGGCGGGTGAATGACAGACATCCTCCATCCTTCAAGTGCTTTACTTTCACAGAACAGCCGTGTGATCAGACTGAGTGCATTACCTCACAGACTCACACACAGAGCATCTCTAATGCAGAGCCAATCAAAGGCCTGGGCTTTTGTGAGTCAGTCTCTGTGCTGTGAGGTAATGACAGGCCTGAGCACCTTTAATCACAGCAGGAGGGGATCTGTCCTTCAGCATCACATGGATCTCCCCTCGGCGCTACAGGGGCCGAGCCACCACAATACAGGCAGCACAGCGTGACTTAACAAGCCCAGTGATGAAAGACACCAAGAAAAAAAACACATGCATTGTATCTGAAAAGCAATCTTGCAAAACTACACCTGACACAGCGCTGGGCAACAGGAAATATATTACCTACAGAAAACACTGCTAATATTAAAATTCCACCAATATAAAAATGAGACAACACTTATATAATATATTTATATAAAATATTCATATTAAATAAGTGTTGTCTCATTATATTGCCATTACATATATAATAAATACTACAAATATGATATACTTAAATATTTAAAAATACATGTTATTAATATATTTTGACATTTTAATTAATTTATTAACTTTTTATGATCTTAATATTCTAGTAAATATATGGTGACACATACTGGTGTTTATGCATAGATAGATAGATAGATAGACAGATAGACAGATAGATAGACAGACTTGATTATCTGGTTCAGGTGTGTCTAATTGGGGTTGGAGCTAAACTCTGCAGGACACCGGCCCTCCAGGACTGAGTTTGGGCACCCCTGGACTAGACAGACAGACAGACAGACAGACAGACAGACACATTATTTACATATTTTAAAATACATTAATTATTTTGCATTAATATATTTTAAAATCTTATAAATTTAATATCTCCTTAAATATGAACATGAAATCCTTATGTTCATTTTTCAAAAAAAAATTTCATAAAAATTTTTTTTGTTTAAATTTTTTTAAACAATAAAAATAAACTTTTAAAAATATTATCAAAAAGGCTAGAAATCTATTGTAGTATATAAATAAAAAATACATTTATAATAGTAAATAATTTAATAATATAAGATAATGCACAATATGCAATATTTCTAATCATACCCATGTATGAATATGATTTTTTTTAGGTATCTCACCTAGTCCTAACAAATCATATAGTGTTCTGCTGCTATAGTGCCAACTGGCTTCTATCAGAAAGTAAAGGCACTCAAAAGTTAATGCAGGCATTCATCTTACGAGGCGAAGCGAGAGAGCATGCGATGGTGAAGACGGAGAAGATCGCCGGAGGGGAGGGGAGAGAATTACTGCATCACGTGACGCTCGGATCCGTTTATGATTGTGTGCAGGGAGAGGCTGAGCGGCTACGGTTACACTGTAATAAAAATGCCTCATGCATCACTGCGCCGGATCGTATCTCATCCATTCACTGCACAACACAAAAGAACCCTTAACATGGATATCTGCAGTAAATGTGGGGCTTGCAGAAGGTTGCGATTACTACAATCATCTTCATTCAGTCAGCTACAGCAAAGCAGCGGTATAGTAAATCAGTCAAACACTTCTACTGCCTCACCATTGGATGTCTCCATCTTCATAAAGATAATTAGAAACACTGGAGCGACACTTGGAGGAGGCTAAGAGCTGAAACCAGGGGAGGACAAATTATGTGAAAAGTAGGAGGTACACATTATAAACCTCATTTGCCTCTCTTCGTGGTTTAATAAGCCTAGCTGCCAGAAACATTAATATGAGCGCTTAAAGACTAATCTTTCCAGTAGAAATGTTATTATAAAGACAGAACATTGATGCCACAACTTTGAATATAATAATACATGCAATATGTTATATTACATACAAATATGTACAACCCTATATAACATACACAACCCTTCTTCTGTCTCTTCTCTTAAAATTATTGACAATATCAATAAACCAATAATTATTTTCATGTCATGGCTGATATGACTGATAAATATCCAATATGTATATTAATATTAATACTAATTAATATTTTATAAATTGTTTTCTAAATAAATTAAAAATGAAACTAATTAAAACCAATCATTTTAAATATTACAATATAATAACTACATTTAGGCATATACAGTATGGAAAAAGGATTACTAAAACATAATTTAATAGTTTTATTAATTCAGGTTTTAAATATTAGCTTAAGAATATATTAGTTGACTATACAAATACAGGGAATGATATTTATGTATTTATTTATTTATTCATTCAATCATTGGGTATTACTATTAGGATTTTTTTTGGAGGTTTTAGGAAGTTTTTTTGCATAAATAGTTTAAAAAGTGTATTTTTCTGTGAAATTCCAAACAAGAAATATTTAAACAAAAAAATTGGGAAATAAGTATGAACAATAAAATATCCATTACATATATTTGGGGTCAGTAAGCTTTTTTTTTTTTTTAAGAAATTAATAATTTTATTAATGCATTTAGCTGATCAACAGTGACAGTGAATATATAATATTGTTACAAAAGATATCTATTTCAGACAAATGTTGAAAATTCAGCTTTGTCATAGGAATACATACTATTTTGAAATATATTAAAATAGAAAGTTATTTTAAATAGTGATAATATTTAACAATATTATTGTTTTTACTGAATGTTATTAGAATATTATTGACTGATACAAATAAATTATGCAAATAATTTTGTAAAGTGCAAAAGTGGGGGGATTAATTTAAAGGGGTCATCGGATGCGACATGCACCTTTACAAGTTGTTTGAACTGAAATGTGTGTTGACAGTGTGTGTACACAACCACCCTATAATGATAAAAATCCACCTAGTTTTTTTTTTATCTCGTTAAATCATTTCCCCTTTCTCAAATCGAGCCGATCTCAGATGCCTGTCTGTGTGACGTCACACAG
>NW_015664016.1:107172-127549 GCF_001515625.1 Sinocyclocheilus rhinocerous
TGGATTGGCGTCTTACCTTAGACCCGCCCTGAGTGAGCTATCATCAGTCCGCCATTGTTTCACCGCCGGAGCAGGTGTAGACAAGAATGTCGCCATAGTGATTGAGGTGTTTTGTTGTTGGATGTAATAATGAACATAGCAGTCGTCATTTACTCCCGACATCTGAGCCGCTGAAGACTGAAGGGGAGTATGTTTGTTTTTGAAGGGAATGCGCCCCCCGATCTGCCTAAATGCGTCTATGTTCGCTATGTTCAGCTTCACCTCCAGAAGAAGTGAGTATAAGGTTTTTTAATGAATCTTTGCAAATCGCCTTTCCTAATAATGTGCTAGTTAGCAAGTTTCGCGATGAATGCGGTTAAAGTTTACCGTCTCTCAGAGAGCGGCATGGAAGAGAGGGGCGGGGCGAGCAGAGCTCATTTGCATTTAAAGCGGCATGCAAGAAAACAGCTTGCTGTAGACAGAGCTGTTTTTGACAGGGTAAAAACTGTGTTGTTTTACACTACACCATTGAGAAATGTTAACCAAACTATGTTACAGACTTTTCATTAAGACCCAAAAGAATCATATCAACTTGTGGAAAATGGGCATCGGATGACCCCTTTAATAAAACTTGCATTAGTAGAATTTAAATATAAAGTATGTTTGTGTGTTGATTTACCTGGAACGGGCAGGGTATGTGGTAGTCTCTGCAGCGCTCCTGCACCCATGTGGTCTCCCAAATAGAGCGGTACATCTGTTCATACAGGTAACAGCCCACCACGGTCAGCAGCGGCACCAGATACAGCACCGAGAACACACCGATCCGGATCATGAACTTCACCAGCTTGTCCTGATTCTCCTTCTCCAGAGGAATCTCCATTCGGACTCTGTTGAGCGCTATGATCCCGGCCAGCAGCAGCGACACTCCCACCAGGACGTCCAGACACAGCGGCGCCAGCACGAACCAGCGGAGAGTGTGAACATCGTACAGGCCCACGAAACACACGCCACTGATGTTATCACCCTCGATTTTATTCAGAGCCAGCAGGGTTATGGTTAGCATGCCAGGTATTCCCCACGCGCTGGCGTGGAAGAGCAACGCCTTCTTCTCGATGGCTTCGCTGCCCCATTTGGGAACAGCAGCCAAGAACCAGGTGATGGTAAGGATGACCCACCACACGCTTCCCGCCATGGTAAAGAAGTACAGCACCATAAAAAGCAGCGTGCAGGCCTTGTTATGCGAGCCTTGAGTCACTGTGGACGTTTTGTACTGGCTGGGATTGGCTGCATTACACGCTACACGATCCTCCAGCAGAAAGCCCAGGAAAAACACCAGCGAAACCATCATGTAGCAGACGGCGTAGAAGATGATGGGCCGCTCTGGGTAGCGGAAGCGTGTGACATCGATGAGGAAGGTGAGGAAGGTGAAGAGCGTGGCCGAGAGGCAGACGATGGAGATGACGCCAATGAAGTAGCGGGCGAAAGAGAGCTCCATCCTCCAGCAGAAAGCCCAAGAAAAACACAAGCGACACCATCATGTAGCAGACGGCGTAGAAGATGATGGGCCGCTCTGGGTAGCGGAAGCGCGTGACGTCGATGAGGAAGGTGAGGAAGGTGAAGAGCGTGGCGGAGAGGCAGACGATGGAGACAACGCCAATGAAGTAGCGGGCGAAGGTGAGATCCTCGCGGCGGAAGTACATGTTGGGACAGGGAGGGGAGCAGTCACGCACACCGAGAAACGTGTAGCCGAGCTCGGGCTCCACTTTGAGCTCTCGGGGGCACCAGAAGCCATAGTCACGCTGAACGGACATGGACGACTGGTCAGTGGGGTCCTCGTTCACGAGCAGATCTACATCACGAGGGTAAGACTCATCGCAGTCTGGGAACCTACAGTCAAGAGACAAAGACATACATAACTACATAATACAGTATATATATATATATATATATATATATATATATTTAACTGAACATTTAGACACCGAACAAAATTAATGACTGGACCGAAGGCCAAATACCGAACACGGCATTTTGTGATTACTGTATGATTTCCATAATCATACAGTAACCAGCAACAACAGTCTCTCGCTGTCTGTGATTTTTGTGTCTTTCTCGGACAGTTTTAAATGCTTCCACACCGCCGACATGTTTGCTGTGTTATAAAGAGTGCGCGCCTCTCACTCTAAGCTGGTTGCTATTTGATCGAGTCATGTCATTGTTCGGAACAATTTATTCTGTCTTTTCACTCATTTTTTAATTATTTTGCTATTTTCGGCCGAATAATTTCAGTTGCCGAACATTTGGTGCATCCCCAGTTTTTATAATATATAAAATGCAGTATAAAATATAACAAAATATAAAAATACAGAGTATGTTATTAACTTATTGGATCAATTTTAAAATTAAGGCTGGGTATTATTAGGTAATATTAGGATGTTGTTTTTTCATTCTTTATTGTATTTAATAGATTATATTATTTATTGCATGTAATATAACTTGTATGTATTACATAGTTTACACTGCTCATACACAATGTACATATTTTTACAGAAAATATATTAAAATCAACTAGAATAATGAAATATTAACTTGGTAATGTTTAAAGTATAGTGTTAAAAATGCTATGTGGCAGAAGGCTTGGAAGATGATGCGCAGCTCCACGTAACAGAGCAATATAAAGCATGTTTAATCCAGATTTTATTAAATTATTCACCCAAACTGACTTCTCTCCCCATGTTTGCCAGTAGCATAGTAAGTACTAGACTTGTGCCGGTATTTGGTAATGCGATATATCACGGTAATGAATATGCACGATATTGTTATCGTGGGCACTTCTAAATACCGTGAATAATTATATATTACAAATTATTCCGAATTTTGAATGCATTTTAAGAATACTTTTCCCATCAACTGGTCAAAATTCACAACACGCTGTATGCTGTTGTAGGAAAATTAACAACAGCCAGCGCTAGCAACAGAAACTAAAGGGGGCGGGGCCAAGCTAATTATTAGTTCCATGACAGACACAACTTTTGTTCTAATAAGCTCTTTCTTGATTACTTACTAGTATGTAAAGAGATTGAAACGGCCATGAGGTGCATATTATACAAAATCACAAGAAATGTTGCACAGAATTTATTGCTGCAAGTTTTGTTTCACTCAACCCTACTAAAAGTTTGATACTGGAGTAATAAAATATGCTTTCTTTTCTGACAACTACTGCTTTGAAAGTATGTTTCCATATTACCACTGAGTGTTTGACTGCTGACTGCTAACATTAATCTGAAATATGCTGCAGACTTATCTCAACCTGGTTTGAATAGCGCACACATTTTTCCTTCTTCAGAATGACTGGTTTTCGTTGGAGATGAAAGGTTTCCCTCAAACATCTGCATTTGCTTAAACCAGTGGTTCTCAAACTTTTTCAGCAGGAGGCCCCCTTGTGTAGGGTGAATCCTTTTGTTAATTTACATATACTTTGTAAAAAAGTGCATTTCTTCTTAAAAGTGCAAAAGTGCATTACATTTTGATGTAGTGAAATGACAGTGGCTCAACAGTTTGGTTTGCAATTTGAACAGCAATCAGATTTTCTTCAACAATCTTTTTTTCTGCAAGAAACAAAAAAATGTCTACTCTACTTAAAAATAAATAGTTTTACAATATAAAAGAAATATAGAATATTATACAAATTTTACAATATAAAAGAAATCATGCAATGCAGACACATCAATTTAGTAACCACTGTACAAGTACACACAACCTGCCTTAGTGGGAAGGGTGAGACTGTCTTTCTTTGCAGAGCTTATCAATTCTGGGTGTTATTGAGGACAGGCAAACTCTCAAGTCATCTTCCACATTAAGCCGTGCCCTGTATTTTGTCTTTATTGCCATCATGGCTGAGAAAGATGTCTCACAAAGATATGTTGTTGGGAAAGGCAGCAATATTCTCATGGCCTGAAGAGCAACCCCCTTGTACTCCTTTTCAACCGTGGGCCAAAATTCTGCTGGGCCCTGCATATTAAATCTCATCCTGAGAGTGCGATCACTGGATAATTCCAAAAGTTCATCTTCGGCCTTTCCACTGAGGCCACTGGCCATCACTTGACAGCTGGAAGTATTCCTCCCCGATCGTGTGAGGCTTTTTACATTTGGCTATTCGCAGGGCTGCAAGATACGATGCTTGCTGTGCTTTCTCAGGTATTGCCGTGATGTTAGTCATTCGTACCTTTTGCTTGATGTATTCTTCTTTCTTTCTTTGGAATAAATCCGTACTTTTATTCACATGCTCCGGATGAATTGTTGCGAGAGTTGAGTTTATATGGTTTCAGCGCTTCAACGGATAAAATCTTCAAGCACAGCGTGCACTGTGGTCTGCCGTCACTATATTCCATAAAGCCATATTTTATGTACGAGTCGTCAAATTTACGCAGTTTCGTTTTTTTCACGCTAGGCTCTTCTGTATTAACCTTCTCAGCTGAGACACTGCATCCTCTATCTAAAAACGCATCCGTTTTAAAGAGTCTTAGCATTTATCAGCGTGTTCATGGCTAACCGTTCTGTGCGCTAGTACATCAACGGAGCGTTTCGGTAGTGTGCTGCGTATAATTGATATTATTTTTAAACATTTCTATTTTTTAAATACATCATAGTTTACATAGATTGACAATCCTGACTTACATACAGGTATAATAATTTTTTTAAATAATTTCCTAATCTAGATTCTAGAATTTCTATGTGGCCCCCCTAGCGCCATCTGGTGGCCCCCAGTTTGAGAACCATTGGCTTAAACCACCATTTCAGTCAGGAAACATTTTCTATTAACTAGGGATGTAACGATTAACTGCGAGCCGGTTGAAAATCGATTCAAATATGTGACGATTCAAATCGGTTGAGATGCTAAACAAATGGCGATTCATTTAGGGGTAGGATTTTATATGAATGTATGTCTGAGGGGAACTTAATCAAAATCGTGAATCGAATCGTGAGTTGAGTGAATCGGTACATCCCTACTATTAACCATGTCCAAGAATAAACATGTTCAACCATTACAGCACAATTTACCTTCAGAAATGCTGAGCAATTATGTGGCAATTACATCTGACACACTGGGCAATGTACACTTTGTACCTTCTCTCAAAAGCTACCTTAAATTTCCAAAAGTCTTGAATGAGTACCTGCTGCACTCCATCTCCTCTGGCCAGGTGACTCCAAACATGTCCATGAGCTTCTGGCAGTCTCTCTTGGCATGCGCGCACAGGCTCCGGCACGGCAGAGACACGCGTCCGTACTCCATACACACGGGGGCATACAGGGCACATAGGAACGGCCTGAGGTCTGGAGAGCACTGCAGGTTCACCATGGGGTGGAAGGGCTGTTGGGGAGGGAGAGCAGAGAGTTAGTTCATGCCAAGTACCCAGAGAGTTTATGACAGATCTCGTAAAAACACACAGCTTGGCTCTGGCAGCAGTCTGGGAGAAAAATGAACTCCACTGGAGCTGCCTGGCAAGAGTTTAGATTGCACATAAGGTAGAAGTGCAAGAAAACTTCTCAGGCAGAAGTCGACAAAAAATTGAAACTGACATCTTAAAAATGTAATCCAATGTGAGCTGTTCTTTGAACAAAGATGTTTGACTGTGGAATCAAAATACAACTTGCTCTGCTTTTGAAACTACTTTTCAGATGATGTCATCAAGGCTTTATATTTTCAACATATTAACACTTTTCACCATCCAATCAATTCCCGGTGGATAAATCAAGTTACATTCATGTCACATTTCATTATTAAATGGATTGCAAACATTTCAAGTTGACTTTAAGAATCAATCTATTTCCAAAATTAAGCCAGAATCACATTTGTCTTCAGAACTGCGATTGCCTTGTTATTTTAGAATTTAAGAATAAAGTTAAGAATATTTTGTATTCCCAAAAACATTTCCAAAGAATGTTCTTATCTATTTTCTTAAGAATGTTCTAAAGACAAAAATTTTGAAAATCATCGTAATATTTTCAAGTTAGGATAACCTAAAATTGGTCTTAAATGCTAAAATCGATCCGTCTTTAGAAAGACTCTTTAAAAATACTCTCATCAAGCCAGATGGAATAAAAATATTGTGCATGCTTATTATGCTTGTATTACAGTAATCTGGTAGGAAAAAAAATTGTCTTTTTCAAGTGCGTTTTATCATTTTCGTCTTGAGAAAAAAAAAGGTCCTAAGAAAGTATTTGAAAACTTCTTAATTTAACAGTTACACTTTCTAACAAACTTATTTCATTTATGAAAAATGTTCTTAAAAATGAAGTAATTTCTTAAGATAAATAAATCGAAGACTTTCTTACAAACATATATGCGAACATACAAGAATTTTGTAATAATTTCACTTCTAAGAATACATTCTTACAAACTTCCCCAAACAATCTGGGGATTAAATACATTTATTTTTATTCATCTTAAGAAATTTCTTGATTTCTTTCTTCAGAAGATTTTCATGAGTCCAGCCCCTGATAACAACAGTGTCATTTTCTTCTTAAAACAATCAAATAATATGCTCTTAAGAAAATATATGAAAATGTAAGAATTCTTTAAGTATTGCACTTTTTTGAACATTTTCATGAGCGTCTTAGAATTTTCACTTGAGAAATTTCTTAACTTCTCCCTTAAGAATATTTTCATGCCTCCCAGAATCTCAAGGTGCAAAAAGACAGGCAGGAAGTTGTCTGGGTACAGTAACCTGATGCCCCTTCAGCAGGATTACAGGCCAGTTTGGCAGCTCCAAGGAGTTGAAAACCCCTGCTTTAAAAATGTCAAAACTCACCTATTTTTCATAAATCACTCTCAAAGGTAGCAACTAATTCTTTAAAGCATGTGAATGACAGAGGTGTAACTACAAACGGTAGCTCAGACCGTCTCAGTCTCTGAACACAACACAGTAGAAGCAGATAGAGACGCCACTAGAACGCCATGAATCTTCTCCCTGTCAGAGCGTGAAATGCCCTTTTGCAGGCTTACTCTGAATCCAGAATGGAGATCAGAGCCTTTTATTTAGTGAGCATGAATTAAAGGTTCTAAAAAACGTACACTGACAAAAAAAAGGAGCGCTGCCAAATTTAGACAGACAATCCTGAGGGTTGATGCCTTCTGAAGAGGAAAAGAGCGCTGAACATCCATCAAGCCAGAGACATTTGGGAAACGATGAACTACTTTAAAATGAAGAAAGCTGGATTAAAATGACACACGGATCTATAAAGGGAATTTCGGTCTGTCTGATAGGACTGGGCTGTATATCGTATATACTGTGTGGAGGCAGAAATGTGTCGAGCATTAAAGATTCTTCTATGTCATTTATCCCACAGTGCTTTAAAAAAATTTTTTTTTTTTAAATCAGATTTGATGTAGAAACAATAGCCTACTTTCCAAAGTCTCACAGACTGTTCCAGAGTTGACAGCTTCATTCATTATAATGCAGACACCATGTAACAATAGCTTTGCCAAGCAATGTTTTGTCATAATAATATGGTACATGTCCAAAAACAATGCAAAAACCAAGTTAATGACCAATGATACCATGTTAAAGTATTACCTCATGTATTACCAAAGATTAATTAATATAAAATGTTTCTGGGTTAAATTTATACCAAAAATAGTGGTGCTTATGCACAATAAGGCTTCATTATTTAAATAGATAACTACATTAGTTAACATGAGCTAACAATGATCAATATTTCTGAAGTATTTAATAATCTTTGGTAATTTCATAAAACAATTTAAAAACAATTTAGAAATTCAGTAGTTCTATAGTATTAATATTTGTTAAAACATTTTTATATATATATATAATCTTTCATTTTTTACTATATATATATATATAATACAGTAAAAATACTTTAAACATTCTACAGACCTACAATAATTCTACAGTATTTATTTGAATGCTAATTTCAGCATTATATATATACAGTGGGTACGGAAAGTATTCAGACCCCCTTAAATTTTTCACTCTTTGTTATATTGCAGCCATTTGCTAAAATCATTTAAGTTAATTTTTTTTCCTCATTAATGTAAATGATTTTAGCAAATGGCTGCAATATAACAAAGAGTGAAAAATTTAAGGGGGTCTGAATACTTTCCGTACCCACTGTATATATATATACACACACACATACACACAATATACATACAACATGTAGTAAGAAATAACAATGAGCAATATTTCAGTATATATATATATATATATATATAATCATTATCATTTTGTTTAACATAATATAATATAGTAAAAATACACTAATAATAAACAATACTATTTAAAAATGTTAATTTCAGCTAATTTTTAAAATCAAAAATTGTATCTGTTAACATTACATAATGCACACTAAACTAACGTGAGCAACTGTATTTCTATTAACATTAACTAATGCTTTAAAGTTAACAAATGAGACCTTAATCTAAAGTGTTACCAAAATAACTATTTAGTGATATATACACTTACTGTAATACAAAACTACTGTAAGATTTTTTCTACCGCCCACCGCTGGCATCTGAGTGTCCCACCAGGAGGAACTTCACTGAAGCGTGTTCAACCCCACTTACTCACATGCTTTTAACAGGCACAATCGCTCTCAATATTTCAGCACGCAGCCATATGTGTGTTAACACGCGTGTGTTGTAAACACTCGCATAGCGTGCGTCTTCAAGCATGTGCACTTAAAATCGATGGCCGCAAACTTCCCGGTGGGAAGAGCATTTGGATAGCTCTCTCTCCATCTATCCATCTCTTTCCCGGAGGGTGTCAACCCCGCTGACCCCACTCTCAGAGACGATTCCTCCTCTAACAGCCTCTCATAGGTCTCCATCAACAGCAGTGCTGCAGGGCACACTGAACAAATCACAGGCCCTTTCACATCACTGACTTCACATCTACAGCTCAGTCTGCACGAATGGCCAAATAAACTCAGCTCATCAGAGTATATGCCTGGCCCTGTGTGACAGTGTTTTGAAATATGCAACTCATGCTGCATAAGTGCATTAACTCATATAGCTCTCTCTACTTTACTGTATGGAAATATAGAGCTCTCTATCGTAGCATAGTGACATACTTGCTACTGGCTAAGGACTAGCACTTTAATTCATGCAAAATTCATACTTTGTTCTCTAGAATAACTACAACTGTTATTATACATTATAAAGCTTACATGTTCATTGATGCATTTAAAGAGCAAATAATGCATTAGACACCAACTCTAAATATCAAGTGTGATACAGTAGTATTAGTTATCGCATATTACAATGCATATAATACTTTGTAAAGGTGTAGCCATGAACACAAAATTATTATAATTGTGAAAATGATTTCGAAACAGGTAAACGTGCATTACAGTTTCATAAAATTTACTATTTGAGAAAATACTATTTGAGCCTTTCTACTTCAAAATTCTGTTTAATTCTGTTTTATTTGTCAATTCTTTGTAATTAATTGTGAAATTTACTAGTAATTTTTTGAGAGGCTATTATTTCTACACTAAGTTACATATGAGAGTTACAAAACTCATCTTTGCATAAGAATTATTTACATTTTAAAATATATTCAAATAGAAAATAGTTATTACGAATTACAATAATATTTCACAATATTACTGTTTTTAAAGTATTTATCATTAAATAAATGCAGCCTTGGTGAGCATAAGAGACTTGATTAAAAACATTTAAAACAATGTTTACAAGCTTTGTTTAATATAAAGTATATTTATTAAACATTCACTAATATTAAAATTAATATATTAAATTAATTAGAATGAACAGAAACATATACTTCTGTAACATTAAATATCATAGCAAAATAAAATAAAGAACCTTCAGGCTAAAGATCAAATTTAATTGAATATATTTACTATGTGTTTAAAATATTGACAGGTGTTTCACATTTGTATCCATATTGTGTATTGAATGACTGGAATACTGTATTGTCAAAAATTTGGAATACTGACTTGTCTAAAAAGCTAAAAAATGCATTAAACATACAAATGATTTAAGTGAAGTATTTCCTCTTTTATACAGCTTTCACATTGCACCTTTCACACTGTGAATAAGTATAACCAGCAAAAAATAAAGCAAGACTAATGCACATAAGAGTCGCGTTTTCTGCGAACTGATCTTTTTGTTCGTCTGTCAGTGAGACGTGAAGGTGTAATTAATCAAGACCACTCACACGTTCCCGAAAGAGAGATTCATACATATTATTTAGACTAATCTCCATGTCTAAGACGGTAATGGTAATTAAAACATTGCGGGGTTGATGTGAATGCCGCGCCGTCGTGCCAGCGAGCCCAGACTGTGTAGGAGGAGCAGCCCGAGGAAGTGGGTGGGTTTCTGGCAGCGGTGCAAAAGAGCACATTTGTCTCTCACATTCGCCAAGCGCCACTCCTCTAACTCTTCAATGGATGGATTAAGTTTCTGCCTGTTTTTCCTTTGTCAGACTCATGATTCATTTAAAGAATCGATGAATAGAGGTTACCTTTGAAAGCCTCGAGCTTTCAGAGTAAGGCTGCGTGCTTTTACGGCTTCCTTGGCTACTTGAGAACTTCTTGGTGAGAAAAATAACACATTGAGACGTCTACCTACTGTATTTCAGTGTGGATTAGGTAGAAAAGGAGGCACATATATCTGGACAAGAGCTGGCACCATTTGGGGTTTTGCAGAAGAGGAAAAAAGCAAAAACATCCTGTGGCAGCACAATAGTACAATGTTGGCATACGATTGCCAATACCATGGCATTTCAATGGTACTCCATGGTATTTTTTCCAAAGAATACATGCATGTCCAAAAACATGTTTTATTTTAAAACCTATATAATGCCAGGGTGCTTTAATATAGACTAGTACTAAATGAGGGCCATTTTCATTTACCATGATACATTTACATGATACTATAGAGGTACTTGAAAAATTACTTTGGTATTACATGGTATATTTCCAAAAACCAAGGTATTGCCATTGCACTTTGACATACCATGACACTGAATGATCACCACGATCATATACCATGGCATATGTCCAAAACACCAAGGTAGTGCCAAGGCAATTTAATAAATGGCACAGAACTGAATGATTATATTCATACATTTAAATCATACTGCATGGTACTAATTCAAAGAAAACCACTGCATTACAATGATACATGCCCAAAAAGAAAACTTGGTATTATTATGCTAAATGTGTAACACCATGGTGTATTGATGAATATTATAGTACTGAATGATCACCATATTTAAAGTGACTTCAAATTAACGTTAAAAAAATGACATGGTGTTATTATGATACATGTCCAAAAAACATGTAATGTAAGGGTGCTTTGATATAAAATAGTACTGAATGGAAGCCATATTCATACAACATCATTGGTTTACATGATGCTGAAAGGTTCTTCAAAAAATACTGTAATATTAAATGGTACAAACAATGTCCAAACAAAATGTTATTGAGGTCATAATTTAACATACACTATGATCCTGAATGACTGGCACATGAATATATCATGGTAAATGTCCAAACAAATTCATACAGCATTTACCACAAAACTTAATAATTAGCATATTTATATATTTAAATAATATTGCATGGTACTTAAAGAATATCACGGCATTATCATGATACCTGGCCCAAAACATGGTATTTTTAACATGGTTTTTTCACAAGTATCAAAATAATAACGTAATGCCAGGGTGCTATGATATAGAGAGGTACTGAATGCTTACCATATTCTTTTACCATGGTATATTTTAGGGATGCACCGATACCACTTTTTCCAGTACTCGCCCGATACCGATACTTTTATTTTTGGTACTTGCCGATACCGAGTACCGATACCGATATTTTTATTGCATTGTACATTTTTTAAATATTGGGTACAGAAACCTAAAGAGTATGCATAATGTTAGTTGGTTAACTTCATTTATCAAATAGATACAGTCAAACCAAAATATATTCAGACACCTTCAACATTTCTCACATTATCACAGTTTACTCGCTATAGTTTAGAAAATGGTAATAAATATGACAAGAACTCATATTTTAAACGGTGTTAAACTGTGTCAGAACAAATTCAGCTTGATAACGTTAGATAACTTTGATAGAAAGGTATGTAATGGATTACAATCAACCAAAAATTATTCAGACAGCTGTTAGTATGACAGTATTTACACAACTATCAATACTTAGTCGGGCAACCCTTAGCCTTAATGACAGCCTGTAGTCTCCTGGGCATGTTGTCATCCAGCTTCATGCAAACCTCAACTTCAGTTTTTTTCCCAACTTTTAATTTTTGGTCCCAAATTTGTATCAGTTTTACTGGTAGTCCACTGTATGAAGAATTTTTGGGTATAATTTGTCACAGTTTACTTTATTTTCCTATACTCACTTACATAAGTGAACTATAGTGTCCTGCACCCACTAGTAAAAAAATATAAAAAATTATATCTGGTCTCTGAATAATTTTTGGTTTGACTGTATATCCTTCGGTTATTTTCACACTTAATTATGCCCATTAAAATGTATTTTACAAGTTTTTGTTACTTTCACTGTTCATTGTTTTGCTCTATGGTACATCATCTTTAATTTAATAGCATTAGAGCAGCGGCTTAGTACTCACCGCCACACGCTCAATCCACTCAGCGTGCTTTGCTCATCAGCTCGCGCACATCAGCTATACAGGCGTTAATACTGAATGTTTAACATTATATTCATTGCATACATATACTTTGTAGACATCCTTAATCTCTAATAACTCTATCCTTAATCTCTAATAACTCCATTCACATGCTGTGTAGTATCGGCGTTTGGTATCGGGGTATTTTAACGAGTACGAGTACAGGAGACCAGTATCGGGCCTGATACCGATACCAGTATCGGTATCGGTGCATATACTTTGTAGACATCCTTAATCTCTAATAACTCTATCCTTAATCTCTAATAACTCCATTCACATGCTGTGTAGTATCGGCGTTTGGTATCGGGGTATTTTAACGAGTACGAGTACAGGAGCTCAGTATCGGGCCGATACCGATACCAGTATCAGTGCATCCCTAGTATATTTAAATGAGTACTTCAAGGAATACCCTGGTATTACATGGTATATGTCATAACAAAATGCTATTATTGCCCTCATAGTTTGACATATACCATGGTGCTGTACGATTACCACATGCACATACCACGGTAAATGTCCAAAACATCATGGTAATGCCAAACTTAATACATAACCAAAGAACTGAATGATTTAAATCAAACAGCATGGAACTAATTCAAAGAATACATGACATTACCATGATATCTGGCCCAAAACATGGTATTATCATGATAAATGTCTAAAAAACCAGGGTACTTTGATAGTACTGAATGACTAGTACTGCATAACTACCACATTCATATTCACATGATACATGACAAAAAATAAAAAAATAAAAAAATACATGGTAGTACTATAGTATATGTCCACAAAAGCAGTCTCATAATGGATGCCTGCAGGGTAGTGCAGGTGTCTGGACTGGACTCTTGCCTGACAGTGTTTTCTGGCAGATTTGGACATGGAAGAGTGAAATCAGATCCGAACAGGAAAACCCCTCACCCGCCCTTCGCTCACAGAGCAGGTGGAATCGCCAAGCAAACAGACCTTGTGCGAGTGGAAAATCCAGTTTACCAACTCTGCAGAGAGGGTGTTTGTGGAGAAAACCTTCTCTCGAGATTAGAAAGTCAAAGGGTTTAAGTCTTTCTAATGCGAGAATCGCTCACCCTTTCCCTACTGGGCCGTGTGTGTGTGCCATGCTGGCTTCTGATCAGTTTCTGCTCGACACACTTCCCAAAGCTGTCATTAGTCATTTCATAAGTGCAAATGACAGATTTCACATTCATTCATTTAATCATATATTCAGCTGTGGTCAGACGTTTACATACACCTTGCAGATTCTGCAAAATGTTGATCATTTTACCAAAATAAGTGGGATCATACAAAATTCATGTTATTTGGATTTAGTACTGTCCTGAAGCGTTTATTTTAGAAGTCAACTAAATAAGATTTGCAGAGTTTGTTAAGCTAGGTTTAATGGCTTCGTTGTCTTCGTGTAAATATAAGCTCAGGTTTCTCATTCAATGCAAGTCTGTGGGATTTTTAGGCCATTTTTTATCTAGAAGAACATTATTTTGCACAATCCAATCCAATTTATCCAATCACAAACCCCGAGTATAAGCGATTATAATGGTGATGCTTGTCTTAGTAAACTCCATTAATAAAAGCATGTCAACGGTGAATGTGATTGGAAGACACAGAGAACCCATTCAAACACATATCCATCTCTTGCTGTTTACAAGTCTCAAGTTAACAAGCTCTGACAAACTGCTGTGCACTAGATAGTCTGAACTGCCAGAGTTGTAGAGTCCTTACGTAACAGATTCTTCCCTCCGGCCCAGAACACTGTCAGATACTATCAGGACGTTTCCCATTAGCAGTGACCCACCATCAGTCTGTCTGCAGCTCCACATCCCTGCTGAAGATGCAGTGTTTCCGGAAGCAAATAAAAATCTTTGGGTTTAAAAGAACAGTTTGAAATGTCACAGAGAAGTTGAGCTGTATTAATCGGTCAGAGCTGCTGGTATATGAATGATAATACACTACAGCATAACTGTCAGCTGAAGAAATCAGAGTTTATTTTAAATGATAAAACCGTCGAAAAAAAACACAGATTTACACCGAAGCCATATATAGAGACCAGAACATCACAGATACTTTAAGGTGGACTCTTTGGACAGAAAGCAATCACCTAGCAACCACCCAGAATATATTAGCAACCACATAGAAACATGCTTAAAACCATTTAAAATACCACAGCAACACCTCTGAAAAAACTTGCCAGAATGCTCAGGTAGAAACCTGCTCAGATTTCTTCAGAAAATTTAAAAATTAACTTTTAAATCATACACAATTTCCTCAAAAAGATTACATTACCCTTTTAGCTTAACTTAAATTTTAAATTATTTCATAGTAAAAAAAAAAAACAATACAATATATTAACTATACGAACTGTAACAATATTAACATTTACTATTTTATAGGAAAAAGTGTACTTAATTTTTACTCATATTAAAAATGAGTAACACCACAGACTAAAATATTGCTGTGATTATTTAATTTATTTATAAGATTTAAAAAAAATCTCTTATGTTCAGCAAGGCTCGCACCAAAATACATTAAAAACAGTAACATTATGAAATATTATTGCAATTTAAAATAACTGTTTTCTATCTTAATATATCTGAAAATTAATTTATTTCTTTGACACAAAGCTGAATTTTCAGCATCATTACTACGGTCTTCAGTGTCACATGATCCTTCAGAAATCATAATATGCTGATTTCCTGCTCAAGCGACATGTCTTATTATTATCAATGTTAAAAAAACCATTTTTTCAGAATTCTTTGATGAATATAAAGCTCAATAGAAGAGCATTTATTTGAAATAGGCCTAGATTTTTTGTAATAAATGTATGTCTTTACAGTCATTTTGCAGACTAAAAAAAATCTTACCGACCTTCTTAACAGATATTTATTTGTTGACTGATGTACTGAGTGGAGAAAAGCAGAGTATGCAACACTTATGCATTCAAAATGCTGTAAAACATTCCAGTACTTTTGCACTCACGGATGTAAAGAGACACTGATTGAGTGCTTATAAATGAGGACACAAAACGAGAAGTGAATCGTCCATGTGAGTGACACGACAACATGCTGGCCGCTCTGAACGGCTGAATAAATTGTGGCGTGCAGGGGCACATGAAGAATAAAACACATCCTGTCTCTCCTAGAACAACAACAAAGATAAACTCCTTCTGCAGTCACCAATTGGCTCTGGGCGGCCCTTCACTTTCACACAGGCGTGAAAGACTCAAGGGCCTTAAATGGGGAAAATTGGCCAAACGGGGAGTTATTTCCTTCATCTGAGCACTGGAAGAAAAACAGAAGAAAGAAAGGACAGCCCGCTCCCACACTCCTTCTGTCCTGTCATTCAACCAGCCCTGAATCAAGATCACTTCTCGTCCTGGCCCCGTCTTTCCAAGGTTTCACTCGTCTCGGCGCTCTTTCCTGACATTTTTAACAGGCGTACCATGGTAACCCTGATGCAGGAACAGGCCCATCTGAAGTGGAGAGCTTTTGACAACTCTTCATCCTCAGGGGTCAGAGGTCAGCGCGAGGGACCGCCTCCTGGGAACACTAAAGCTTGCCCTTTTGAGGCCGTACAATTACGGTTTGTTACCATAGTGACGCCTCTACCCAGTTAAGGAAGATGGAGAGAACTGAAGGGAGTGAAAGAGAGATTTGAGTCCATCTCAAAAAGAGCAGTTTCTGTAGAAACCACAGGGGGTCTTACAGAAAAACGACAGATTATTTCAATCTGAATGCACACAAAAACGTACAGAATTAGGGGCCATTCACACAGGATGCGTTCTTGTATTCAAAAACAGCAAGACTGGTACTGAATGCAGACGAGCTGAACTATTTTTACTTAAAAACCCAACGCTAGTGACGTGAGATGCTGAAAACGTACCTGTCAGGGAGTTCTTTGTATATTCTATGCATTATCTTTCATCAGCATACATGCCAGCATAAAAATAGCACTTGCTTTCTATCTCAGATTCGCATGTTTTTCTGCTTTCCTGTGGAAAATCTTCCAGAATAGCACATTAGCATACTACTTGTGCTATTTTTGCAGTATAGATGTTGTGTGACAAATTTCCTTTATGCCTGGATTACACAAGTGGCCTTCTACATTTGCCAAAATGTGCATTAAACTGTATCCCACAATGCAATGCAATTTTGAATTACACAAGCAAAGTACACAGGTCATGTGACAATGTAGCATAAAACAATCTGAATATTATATTTTATAGTATTTTTGTCTTTTTTTCACCACAAATATTCTCAAGTAAATAACTTTATTAAGTGACCTTAAAGGGTTAGTTCACCCAAAAATGAAAATTAGGCTGCGTTTTACTCACCCCCGAGGCATCCTAGGTGTATATGACTTTCTTCTTTCAGATGAATCCAGTCGGAGTTATATTAAAAATTGTCTTTGATCTTTCAAGCTGTTTAATGCCACTCAGTGGGTGTTGCATTGCTTCAGTCCAAAAGAACTTAAATAAAAATCGCCCATCCATAAAAAAAAAAGTGTCTCGCACGGCTCCGGGGGGTGAACAAAGGCCTTCTGGTAGCGAATCGATGCGTTTTTGTAAGAAAAATATCCATATTGACATATTCGCAAAGCTGACCTCATACGTCATTCCCCCGGAACTGCTTCCGTTTACAACAGTGAGCGCAAGCTAGTTTTTCACCTTAAAAATTCAAAATATGATTTAACATATTTTTTGTATTATCCAATGTAACAAATTAAACGAAGTAATAAAAGTCTCTTCCTTTAATCATTCTTTGATCAAAACATGAAAAGTGCTGAAAAGTACTGAGGTCATGTGACCATTTGGATATTATAATATTTTGATCTTGTTTTCCAGCACAAATATCTAAACATTCTTAAATTAGGACACATTTACTTAAAAAAAGACATAAGTTAAGTCTTGTTTTCTGGAAACAATGATCATAATTAAGTTTGTTTAAGTCTAAAACAAGACAAAAATCTGCCATTGGGGTCAGAAAATTAAACTTAATTTCAAGGGGAAACAAGTTCATTTTTCTTACCCCACTGGCAGATATTTTTTCTTGTTTTAAGCGTAAACACATTTTTGCAGACTTTTCATAAACATGTTTTTCACACTTTAGTATGGCCATTGTCTCTCAAGTTAATGCATCTTGACTGTTGAAGAATGCTATGGTTGTGTATACTGGAAAACAACAAAAATATAATAAGAAAATCATTTTTTTTTGCTGTGTATTCTTTTTTTTTAAATTGTAGACCCAACAGTATAATGTGCATTAAGCAGTATTCTAGTATTCCTGTGGCTTTTTGTAATAGCATACTACCATAAAAGTATTTTTCAGCAGTATGTGTGTGTATTATGCAAATTATCTGTATGCAAAGCACATAGTATTTTTAGGCATTTTACAGCATGATGTGCCGCATGCATTAATCAGTATGCTAGTGTTTTGCATTTTGAACAGCCTCAGTCTTTCATTTTAGCCAATGACTGATGACCTCACACACAGGTCTGTCATTTTCACACAGCCTCCGCCCACTTACAGCATCACTGCTCGCATCACAATGCGGGCGTTTAGACCCCAAAACCAACCCGACAGTAAATTCCCCTGGAGATCTTTAATCAGCGCAGGGCGGGAAGTGTGAGTGCTTTTGGTTCAACATCAAGGAAACCCACAGTCAAATCATATTCTGGTTCATCTGTAATTACTCCGTGGTAGGTGCTGTTGAAGACTAAGGGTTAACAGATTAAATTAATTCACAAGCGTCTTAACCTTTTCAGAAACTGGCTACAACCCATGAAATCTGTCTAGAACATGAACGAGCCATATTTCACCCCAAAATCAAAGTATGATTCAAAATATTTTGTTATCCCCCCAAAAAAAATCATTACTTTCATGACAGTAAAGCACATTTTCCCCAAATTATCTGTACTGCAATGTGGAAAAAAATAATGGCATTATTTAAATTTTATAGTATGTATAAATTATGGAAGTATTTGTTATAGTGAATTTAATGCATTTTTAATAAAAATAAATATTAAATATAAAAATAATTATTTACACAAAAAATGTAATTGAGATATTTATCAAACAAGCTGAACGTTAGCTTTTACTGTGAAAAGTAAATCGTTCTCCTTGGATTTGATTCACGAGCACTGAATCCAGCTCAACATAAGCACATAATACATGGCTAACCTATATTTATGGTTTTTATCAGGGTCAGAACTAATCGCCTGCCTCATTCACAACAGAGTAAACTTTAGTCAACATACACACGAGATTTCCATATAATCCCATCCGATCTGAGCTCATGAAGAGGAAAAGAAACATAAAGCCCTTGTGCAACAGTCACACACTAGTGATGTCCGATCTGCGAACAAATCATTCTTTCAAACCGATTTGTTTTTAAAAATTCGGAATCACAGCATTTGTAAAATCAATAGACTGCATGAGATCAATCTGTATAGAAATCTCGGGGAAAAAATAACATGATATAATAAAATCATATTATTAAAATTATTGGGAACAATACTGATGTAGGTGTACGTCTATAAAAAAAATACTATTAGTTATGCTGGAACAACAGAAACACCATATTAAACATTTACACAAAAATAAGTGGTTAAAAATATTTTTTACTGCTTCTATTTTAAGTCATAGGAGCAACTGGAGTATTTATAATTATTTTTTATTATTACATTCTTAATATAATTATTCCTTAATTAAAATGTAATTGTAATTTGTATTTGTTAAAATACCTAAAATTCCCTTTTTTCAGTCAAAAGAAACAATATGCAATGTCTCTAAAATGTTGTGAATATTCAACTTACTGTATGATGTGATTATTTTTAATTAATTTAATATATAATTTATTGATATATTCAGAGTGATAAAAAAAATCAAACATCTGCAAAGAAGTTAAACCATTTTGGGGAAAAATAACATTAATATTATTAAAAATATTGGGAACATTATTTAAATTGTATTTTCAAAATATTGATTGGGAACAATACTGATGTAGGTGTACGTCTATAAAAAAATACTATTAGTAATGCTGGAACAACAGAAACACCATATTAAACATTTACATAAAAATAAGTGGTTAAAAATATTTTTTACTGCTTCTATTTTAAGTCATAGGAGCAACTGGAGTATTTATAATTATTTTTTATTATTACATTCTTAATATAATTATTCCTTAATTAAAATGTAATTGTAATTTGTATTTGTTAAAATACCTAAAATTCCCTTTTTTCAGTCAAAAGAAACAATATGCAATGTCTCTAAAATGTTGTGAATATTCAACTTACTGTATGATGTGATTATTTTTAATTAATTTAATATATAATTTATTGATATATTCAGAGTGATAAAAAAAATCAAACATCTGCAAAGAAGTTAAACCATTTTGGGGAAAAATAACATTAATATTATTAAAAATATTGGGAACATTATTTAAATTGTATTTTCAAAATATTGACATTTTTTGTAATATTAAATGTACAAATAAAGTGAGGGGAAAAATTGTGGGAACAATACTGATGTTTTTTGATGGCGTAACTATTCAAAGTTAAAATAATTTCAGTAAAGTTGGAATAATAACAATAACACACAAAAAATTTACACTAAATAAATAAATAAAGCAATAAGCCCCGTGAAGCCGTGGTTTACAGTGAATTTCTAACAGCTAAGGGGCGTTGTTGGCGTTGTT
>NW_015664016.1:127705-131991 GCF_001515625.1 Sinocyclocheilus rhinocerous
AATAAAAACAGTATTCTTCCACCAAACAATGTAGTTCCTCAGAAACAGTTGTGGTTGCAACAAAGTGGTTGCCGAGCAACACACAGACGTAAACAAAGGTGTATGTTTGTAGAGTAATTTACAACAGCTTCGAACGCGGCTCAACCAATCAGAATCAAGGACCGGAACCATCCGTTTTAAAATAAATATTTGATTTATATTCATATTTTATATTACATTTTTTCACTTTTTAGTCAAAAGAATATATAATATTAATATTATTAAAAATATTGGGAACAATACAGATGTTATTAAAGGTGTAATTAATTCTGTAAGTAATTCTGTAAAGGTGTAAGTTAAAATAATTTCAGTAATGCTTGAACAATTTAACATTTACACAAAATACATACATATAGTTAAAAACACTTTATTGCCTCTATTATAAGACAACAGAGCAGTGTATCAGATAACTGATTCATCTACCCAGCAACCCTAGCTCATCACAGAGGCAGTATGGGAAGGGTTATTTTTACGGTCTCTGCTCTGGTTCACCAGCAGGGCATCTCGGGGTGATGTAATACATACCCACAGGGGATACTGTACACCCCTGACAGATGAACCACCATGAACCTCAGGGCCGGCCGGGTCACGTGACCCCCGAGACCTACAGCAGGCGACTGACACCAACTGCTCTGTTGTGATTTCAGAACACAGATGGACGCTTATGCTCTACATCGTGTTTAATTGACTGAAACAATGGGAGAAAGCGCATTACTCTACGCTTCAAATCAATCCAGCCATTCCAGCTCTCAGCAGATTATGAGGCCGTTAGAGCCAGGAAAAAACAGAAGATGGCACCATTAGTTCCTTCAACACATGGAATAAAGCGGCATTCAACAAACTAGCCATTCCTGAGATGCCACAGAGGCGTTTCAAGAAGATTTATAGAGCTGTTTGACATTCCCTCTAGATATTTCTACAACAGATGGCTATTATACAAACAAATAATGTATATCAATACAGTTAATAAGTTATACATCTGATATCTATATAATCAATATCTAAATAAAACCAAGTCTAATTATTTAGCAAGAGGACATTTTTCAGTATACATACATTATATAATATTATTTATATTAATATATTTTCCCCTTTTAATGTTCACAATGTGATCATTTTAAATTAATATTATATAAATATATATATATATACACACACACATACATACACAGTATATAGTACCTCGCACACCTGAATCTGTAGCAGGTTTGTTGAATAAATGTTTAAAATAAACCACAAGCCATTTTCTCTCTTTTTTTTGTAGTTTAAATAATTAATTATAATTATTTTAGCCTTTTTATTAAAAGGAGATTATATCTACTATCCTTGATGACAGACATATCAGCACCTACATTTATTTTCTTGATGAATAACAGATCCATTACACACACGCAAAAGACCTCAGGGCAAACATGATCTCACTGCATTTCATATGGATATGATTCATCAAAATGGCCGTGGCAGGCATTAAAACTATGAGAAAGTCCTAAACAAGCATGTTCTGCATTACACAAATGGGGAGAAGAGAAAATGAAAAATTTTGTATGTTTTTAGCATTAAATGCCACTATAACCGTTCAAAACAAGAATTTTGATAGGTTATACTGTAAATAAAAATCTGTTAAATACAAAATAAATATATTTTATATAGAATCTAAATATAAAATAAATTTAAAAAAAAAATATATATATATATAATTAAAAAAATATATTTTTAATATTTAAAACTTTAAAATTATGAAAAAACTATTAAAGAAATGAATTGCACATCCAAACCGGATAAACAGTCAGAATTTTTGGGTTCATGCACACAATTTCTATAAGGCAGCAAAATCACACTGTAAATGTTATGGAAAAGGGGCATAATGCATCTCAAAACCTTAACATATTTTCAACAATAACCTTGCTTAAACTTATTTTAGAGACTAAAAGCAGATAGCTGGCCACCACAGATATAGATTATACGACAAGATCAAGTTGTAGTCACAAGAAAAGCACCTTATAACAGCATGTTACAACTTGAAGATTAAAATAACATGCACAAACCCCTAAAAATAGCACCTACAATCCTTCAGCTCTCACATTTAAAAAATATATATAATAAAGCTTATTTCACTTGTCAAGAGCCACCGTCAGTCTAAATTATTCAAGCTCATCAAAGCACCAACCACAAACCACAAGCTTCCACGACAAACAGCTCCATGGCAACCTAGTTTTCCAGCCACCTTCTCTAAATCCCAGCAGTATAAGACAGAAGGAAAAGCACAGTTACCTCCATGGCCAGAGCGGCGGTCTGCTGGTCGTAGTGGTTGAGGAGGTTGGGCATGAAGGTGGTGTTGTAGGGAAGATCCTGGCACATTCGGAGGCCGATCGACTCGCAGGTGAACATGCTGTGACTGCCCACCGAATCCATGTGGATGCACAGGCTGCCCGTGAACAGGGACAGAACACCGAAGAGCCACATCCTTCTTAAAGCTAAATCCACAATGTGCCCCATGCTTGAATGGCAGAACACAGCGGGACAGGACTGAGAGGCCAAACGCGAGCACAAGGGTTTATTCTCTACGCCGAAACCACAGTGTGTAAGGTATACCGCTACGAGCGACCGCTTCCATCTCCTTCCTGTTCGGTCCTCACGGATACCTGATGTTGACCGGCGTCTCGGGTCAGTGCACGCTTTGATCAGACCCTTCGACAGTCTTATGCATCCTCTCACATTCATACAAGTCTACAGAATCTGCCTTTGATCAGGGTGGTCTTCAACGGATCAATGGATTTAGGATGTGGCTACGACTGATACTGGATACCTGTAACGACACATATTAAAAGACAAGTTTAAAACAAGGGTATTTGTAAAATACAGACACCACCAGACTCATCCGAAGCCAGTGTGCAATAAACAAATTAGCTATTTTGACTGGTTAACTTCATTAGTTTTGTGTCTGGCAAAGCCTAGCTTGTAAACAGTTACTGTAGCAGCAGGAAAGAGCATTTAAACAGCTGTTATAACAGCCGTAAACCAAAACCAACAATCCATTATCTAGGTGAACCTCACAAAACCTGTCAAGAACATGCCGGGTCATATTTTAGCCCCAAGATCAACAGAAAAAAAAAAAACGATATTTTATTTTGAACAGAAAAAATCTAGCCTATTTTAAACCCCTTAAAATTGTATTTATTGTGAAAATTGCATTAGTGCACCAAAAAAAAAAAAAATGCATTAGTGCATATCATATGTAAAGCATTAAATAATAATAAAATTCTAAAAAACAAATGTATACATTATGGTAGTATCTGTTTTACTTAATTTGATTAAAAATCATTGCGTCCAGACTTTCATTTCTGTATTATTGTAATGAGAACAAGATTTTCTTGTGTTATTGTAAATTCTGGGGAGAAATGTGCTTAATTGTCATGAAAATAATGTTTCAAAAGTGTAATGTAAAAACAAATCTCACTGTACATACTTCATTTTTATTATGCAAAATATAATTTAAGATTTTTTAATACCAAGCTGAAATATGACCTTTCTTCACAAATTAACCAACACTGGATTCATATGCATCAAATCAAATTATATATTTGATGCATTTCTGTTTTAAATGCGCAAATGAATCCAATGTTGATTAATACACACACACACACAGTGAGATAAACTATTAATTAGTCATTATAATATGGGCAGTGAGTAAATAATATGATACATTTTTCACATATCACCTCACTCAGCCCTTCTCAATCCCGATTGTGTTCAATCTGAATTAACAGAAGCCAGTGTAAACATATCCCATCCCCCTTACAACACGTTTGTGCGAGTCTACAAGCACACAACCTGCTCCAACTAGCTAGGAAACACAGTAACCAGACATTTCAAATCTGAATAAAGTCTTCAGGAATTGTCTAATGCGAAAACACAGTAATAGACATGATTATATATATTGATTTCATTATAGGGTGTAGCACACCTACGCGCACCTTGCATTGCATTACACATATCAAATATTCCGAATATTCGGATATTACATGCAGGACTGCAATGTCAGCAATGTAACACATATGATGGGGCTCCTCATGTCTGAACATTATTCAACACGCAATTCCAGACATGGATAGCAGACCATATGTATGGTTATATGAAAAAAAGGATAAAAACACATTTATGTGGGTTAAAACTTGTGAACGGTGCGTGCAATATTATGCAAGTAGAACTTTACCTTTCTGTGGCAGAGCTCCTCTGGTTTTCTCTCT
>NW_015664016.1:134034-151897 GCF_001515625.1 Sinocyclocheilus rhinocerous
ACAGAGCTAGGGTGCATATTTAATTAATTAATTTCAAAACTAATAATTGGGTGAATTAATTTATAACTAAATTCTGTTTTATATATTTTTAAGTTTAATTATAATTTTTTTCCTGCGGTTGAACAGTTCTACCTTGTTTTGTGGGTTTAATGTTATACGTGTAATATATAACAAATGCTCAGTAAAACACACAATAAAAGCAGTGACATAATAGGTAATGGGAAAATATTTGTGTGTAAGCAATATATAACTAAATATCTTGGTCTACTGGTTCATATAATAAAATTCTCTCAAACTAAACTTCACAGTGACCTTAGTAAACAGGGGAGCAGGGTAGTTAATGATGTATTTTTCTCTGTCTTAAAGGGGTCATATGATGCGATTTTAATTTTTCCTTTCTCTTTGGAGTGTTACAAGCTCTTGGTGCATAAAGAAGATCTGTAAAGTTGCAAAGACTAAAGTCTCAAATCCAAATAAAGTAATAACCATAATGTTTGGAATCTAATAATCTAGTCAGTAGATAACTAGGTTTTTGTCTCTGAGGCTCTGAGTGAGCAGCAGATGTCCAGCAATCCAACAGGTGCAGTGAAGTGAATGAGGTCAGCTTTACCATAACACTGAGAACACAACATCAACTTACATATGGAATTAAGCAGAGCCAGCGTGAGATCAGTGTTTTTACAATCTAACAAAGCGTCAGTCAAAGTAGGTCTTCAGAAAATGTTGTTCATCCACCTCAAGAGGGTCAAATAACTTTTGTTTGAATTGTTGAGCTTTTT
Source organism: Sinocyclocheilus rhinocerous (assembly GCF_001515625.1). NCBI lineage: Eukaryota > Metazoa > Chordata > Actinopteri > Cypriniformes > Cyprinidae > Sinocyclocheilus > Sinocyclocheilus rhinocerous. The sequence goes on from NW_015664016.1 coordinate 134,814, forward strand.
AAAACTACAATTTATGCAATAGGTAATTGCATTTTAGATAATTGTTCTTAAGACTATTAAAAACAAAATATAGAAAATTAGTTTTTTCTTGGTTAAAACTTAGATTTAAAAGAGTAACATTCACCATTTTTTGTGGCATCTAAAATGATATTACTGTATCTGCATATCGAAAAATATTTCACAGGCTTATCTAAATAATTATTCATTATGGAACACATTTGCATTGAGAAAAGATTCCGAAAAATATTTTTAGATTAATATGTATTTATTCAAATATAACGCACACTGATAACAACGACATACTACAGTGTTAAAAAGTAATAAAATGAAATGTAGACAGCAATGCTTTACCTCTCTGAACTCAGATGAGGAACTTTTGAATAATCTGTCAGGAATGAAACAAAATTACAGTTCTCTAAACACACAAACACAGTCTTTTGAAATGAACTATAATGCATCATGTAGAGGGAAATCCCTTTGCTTTGACAGTGTCAGGCACGTCACTATGTCAATATTTAATGCCTTTAATCATACTGGATTATCTGTGAATGTGAGATTTTCCTCTGCATCATTAAATCCAACTCATATTAACATGTCTCACGGCGCTCTGGCACACTCTCTATACTGCATACTGGAATATCTGAATGACTACCGGCTATAGAGAGCAGTCTGTGGCACATTAGCTATTAAAACAACTGCTTTCAAGTTAACTAAAATATTTTTGGTATATTTGACATCACAAGCACAATAACATCTCGTATAAAAAAAGAATACAAATAGTCACTTTAGAAAAATCATCATCTTAATTTTGAAATTACGCACAAGTTGGGTTTTTCAATGTAAACAAGAACCACAAAAAGTAACTCCAGATACAGTTTCAGAAAACAACATAATGGATATAATGATGTTTTCGGCCTAATTACAGTCTACATGTGTGGACTGGAAACATTTAGTCCAAACGTTCATCTGATTGGAGCTCAACTGACTGTCTGTATCATAACCTCAGTGCTTCAATTCATCTACCATTATCATATAATACAAACTCAGAATGTAACTCAGTATGAATGCAAACCACTGTTATGATCTGTTTCACTACACAGCATTTAATTAAACTTCCACCTTAACCTTGGGACTGTCTCTCTAAGCGCTGGCGGAGTGATGTGCAATGAGACGCTCTCCTTGAGTTGTGTGGTCTTGGTCCATCTTTGATCCTGATGCTAGTGCCTCCTCTTCTAGCTGTCATGAAATAAAATCACATTGATTAAAAGAGGCCATATTATAACTTTTTAAATCACTGATCACTTCTAATTACAGATTTACAAGACATTTTCCACTCTCTGACCCTTAGAATTACATTGGCTGTGTTTTGAACTGATAAATGTATACTCTGAATGCAATGCAAGTTGTTTTGGATAAATGTTATTCTGCCTTAAAGGAATAGTTCACCCTAAAATGAACAAAACATCCAAAATTGCATGTAAGATGTAGATAAGTTTGTTTCTTCATGGGAACAGATTTGGAGAAATGTAGCATTACATCACTCGCTCACCAACGGATCCTCTGCAGTGAATGGATGCCGTCAGAAGAGAGTCCAAACAGCTGATAAAAACATCACAATAATCCACAAGTGATCCACACCACTCCAGTCCATCATTCTGACGGCATCCATTCACTGCAGAGGACCCACTGGTGAGCAAGTGATGGAATGCTAAACTTCTCCAAATTTGTTCCCATGAAGAAACAAACTCATCTATACCTTGGATGGTCTGAGGGTGAGTAAATGTTCATTTTTGAGTGAGCAACTCCTTTAAATGCATAAATGTATATATAAAGAGCTCAGAACCCTGCCAAATCATGTCCATAATCTGTTAGAGGTTCACAGAAAATCCCTATGAAAATTACTATGGTTTTAAACAGCAGGTTCATTCAGTTGAGCTGTCTGCATGAATATTGAGAGATGTACCTGCTCTCTGATGTAGGTTTGAGCACAGGGTCCGATGCCTCTTAACTGGAGACCCACAATAAAGCACCACACAGACAGTCCAGCCTCAAGTGCTGTGAATGCAGCACAGGTGAACCACAGAGCAAGAGTTGTGTCCTGGAGGAGAAAAAGCAGTTCAGTCTTCACATACAAAATGAAAGTTCAAACTTTTATATTTTATTTATTTCAAAAACACCACATGCATTTCAATAGACTGACTCACATAGATGCGGGTGGCATCGAAAGGACAGTTGACGATGACCGGAGATCGTGCATTCACAGGCATGTTAGTGGAATTACATCCTTTCATGAGCGTGCTCCCGTCGGCTGAAATGGTCATACTGATCGCCAAAATCAGCCCCACTAAACACGCCAGCGAGAGAAAGGCGTTCAGAAAGGAACTCACTAACAGACCGATGTGCTACAGGAAGCAGAAGAACAGAGCTGTGTTAAACACTACAGGGAAAGAACGTGGTATTTTAGCATTGGTATACAGAACAATAATGTTGATAAGCTAGTGTGACTATACGTTCTCTTTTTCCCAGACATGCCTAAATCATCTAAAATGTCCAGGTTTTGGCTTTGTTTTCATACTTTCATACTGATAAAGAGAACATATATTCACCCTAGATAAGGCCTACTTACCAGCTTCAAGTTGGCAATATTCCTTGACACCAATATTGCAACAATTCCACTTGCAATGCTCTGAGAAAAACATGTTAACATGATTAGGTTTGAGATTTTTCTTATTCTGTGGGAAGATGTAGAAATGTTAAAACTACTCAGGAACCCCAAAAAGTTCAGTGTGTTAAATGTGTGAAAGAGTTTTATAAGCAATTTTCTAAACAGCTAAGCAATAGTTCGCCCCCCAAAAATGAAAATTTGCTGAACATGTATTCCCCTCAGGCCATTCAAGATGTATATGAGTTTGTTTCTTCATCAGAATAGATTTGGAGAAATTTAGATCCTCTGCAGTGAATGGGTCCCGTCTGAACGAGAGTCCAAAAACAGCTGATAAAAACATCACAATAATCCACACGACTCCAGTCCATCAATTAATGTCTTGTGAAGCAAAAAGCTGCATATTGGTAATAAACAAATGTATCATTAAGACATTTTTTACTTTAAACAAGTCCTCCATCCATATTATTGCTTTCTCCAGTGAAAAAGATGATCTCATCTGAATCAGGAGAGAAATATGCACAGATCAAGCAAAGCGAAAACAGTTCTAAACAAATAGGTTAGTGGATTTTCATGTGAGTGGACAACACAGGATGGACTTTTTCACTGGAGGAAGCATTATTACGGATTATGTATTATGGACTCATATTTTGGCAAAAAGCAACGGTTTGAAGTTAAAACGCCTTAATGATGGATTTGTTTCTTATAAACACAAAGATGGTAATTGATGGACTCGAATCATGTGGATTACCGTGAATTATTGTGATGTTTTTATCAGCTGTTTGGACTCTCAATCTGACGGCACCCATTCACTGCAGAGGATTCATTGGTGAGCATGTGATGTAATGCTACATTTCTCCAAATCTTCTCTGATGAAGAATCTACATCTTGGATGACCTGAGGGTGAGTAAAATTTGCGCAGATTTTAATTTTTGTGTGAAATATTCCTTCAGTCAATATGCAGACTGTACTCGGGTGAACTGGGTGATGCAGCATACCCAAAAGTAGTAGCAAATTCTTTAATTTACATTTACAGACATGTGACCAGGCCTTCTCTGAGTGAATATTCTCGAGATTCAGAAAGCATCACTTACTGGAGATTAGGCCTACATGCAGGAGTTGAATCAGCATCATTTAGGAGCCACAGAAGTGCAACCACTCACCAGCAGTCCTGAGGAGACGGAGATGATGTTTGATACGGTATACTCTGTTGAGATCTCATTGCTGGGTTTGGATACATGGCGTAACACGCTGCCATGGACAATGGCACTCAGGATGAAATTAACATGACCGATGACAATGAGGGTCAATCCTTTCTTCATCAGCAGCCCAGGGCCCTTCTGCTTGTCTAGAATATAGCACACTTTCATACAGTGGACTTAAAAGTCCATCTTTTCTCAGAACAAACTAAACGTTTAATAAGCAGTTTTGCTATGAACTCCAGTGGATTTTATTTATCTTGAAATGTATTTGACAAACATTTTAAGTGTTGCCTCAATAAAAAAATTACTTGTAATACATATCAACTGATTTATATAGTTTATAACATTTATAACTGTGACGCAAATACCATTTTCCTACTAATCTGCTTTAGCAGGATTTAGTGCAAAATATTGTTCCTAAAAGTTTATTCAGCTGCTAAATATTATTTTCTACAGTGAATAGAAATGAGGAAAATGTAAACATTACAAAAGACGCGCACTTCACGAGAACACAACTGATTGTCGGAGGCTTCTTTTCGCTGGACACCGTTTTTTACGGCTTGAGTATAAATCACGTATAATTTTCGCGCCTGCAATAAAAAGAAATAAATTACCGTCTTACCGAAATCACACATATCTGTATCCGTGAATTTGAACCCAGTTTAGAAGGAAAAACTACCAAACGCAGTTTCCTCCCTTCATGCTCGATGACGTCACACACGACTCACCTGTGCAGCGGAAGTGGGAGGAGCCACAATGCAAAGGTCATTCAATGCGAATACGGAAGAGCGCCAGTCTCTCTCTTATTTTCTTAAAAAGTGAAACGAAAATGTGATATTCTGGGAAAAAGGTTATTTTATATATATATATATATATATATATATATATTTACATGTAGTCATTTAGCAGACGCTTTTATCCAAAGCGACTTACAAATGAGGACAATAAAAGCAGTCAAAACTAACAAAAGAGCAACAATATATAAGTGCAAATGACAAGTCTCGGTTAGCCTAACGCAGTCCACGTAGCAAAACAGAGCAAAACGTAGCAAAAAATATATACACACACACACACACACTCAACCTATGTTACTGTCATGTATTATTGGCCTATATTTAGTAGCCACAGATTTTCTCTTTAATTCTTTGTAACTTTTAATTTCATTTAATTTTGCAAGTTGCAAAATAATGTTGCTGAATTATTGCATGATATATGCATTTGATAAAGTTTAATTTGTTTTGCAATAGTTAATATATGATACTATATAAAAATGTATGCCTTATGTTTACCTTTTTTTTTTTTTCATTGCATTGCATACTGCCATTGTATTGGTCAAACAGGCATCTGGGAATACTCTAGCTTTCCATTATGTTCACAAGGATTTTACCAGACGGTGATGCACCTCACATGACCAATGCTCTATCCAAGAATAGATTTAGTTTCATGACATTCACTGTAGCACTAAAACACTGTCTGTTCATGTGAACTATTCAAACTATGACAGCATTGATCTACTGAGACGCATAGAACAATGCCAGTGTCCAAAGTCCTGTCATATCTGAACACCACATCCCACAATATCAGCACTAAGCAAATACTGGAGTGAAAGCAAGCAAGGACAAAACACAGGCATATCAGGTAAACAAGATCAAATCTTTATATTGAAAAAGGAATAGGCTAAATTTACAGGACACACACAAAACATGAACATTTTATTGCCATATTATATCAGAATGTTAAATAGTCAAACAATTTACTTAGGAAATAATTTACTAAACTATACTTGTATGTTTTATTTAAAAAATAACTTTTTAATAGCATAATTTTAACTTTAAAATAATTTGATAAAAAAAACTGTTAATAACAGTGAATAATATAGCATTTTAATGATGTAGCCATAAATAACAAATATTAAAATTAATAAATGGGGGTGTAGAATATGACAATGACCCCAAAAAGCCAATTGTCACAATTGCCGTGAATGTCAGAATGTCAATATATAATGACACTACAGGGATACATGTATTAGGTTATAAATGATTTATAAATAATTATTATAAATAAAATAAGTGCCTTAAGTGTTTTGGGGTGGGTTTATTTTTGGTAAAGACAGACAGAAACTAGCCTTAACACACACACACACACATAAATAAATAAATATATTATCATAAACATAAATATATATATATATATATATATATATATATATACAGGTGCATCTCAATAAATTAGAATGTCGTGGAAAAGTTCATTTATTTCAGTAATTCAACTCAAATTGTGAAACTCGTGTATTAAATAAATTCAGTGCACACATCTTGAAACCCCCGAAAAATGCTTAAGCATGATTTTTTTTATTTTAATGTTCTCATTTTTTATTTTTTTTGTAAAAGACTAGTTTCTCTCGTATTATTATTTTACCAAAAGTATGCATATAAATATGATTGAACATTATCGTGCATAAAAAAAACTTATAAACCCAGATCCACAGCGACCCCTTGTGGCGTCCAAGACGCATGCGGGGGTTATCTGAAGGTCATTACATACTGCAAATCCTGTCAGACCTTCATAAATGTGTGTGTAAAGCGAGACAAACACACAAGCAGAGTATAGAAAGTCAGAATGGTATTTTTTATTTGAACTGTACTGTATGCTAAATGTTCACCTCGGTACAATAAACAAATACAAATACTCACACTAAAAACCAAACCTACAGTTCCAGAACCAACCTGACTGGAGTTGGCCGAGGACCTCAGAATATTGCATATAAACAACACAATGAGCTCCGAACAGTGCGCTTCCACATAAAGAACCCAAAATGAAAAGGAACAGGGAGAGGATCACAGGAAAGTATGGTTACAAAAACATTAAACTAGACAATACAAATCTAATTTAACTGCCATACATTCAACACCAAAAACGCACTGGATGTCAGATCTATAAAAATACCTCGGGTAGGCTGACGGGAAGGAGCGAGTATTTAGACGGGGCTGTCGTGTGTTTTGGAGTAACCGGTAAATGTTCTTCCTGAGACAGGGGCGGTTTTTCACTCCAGTCCCTTTTTTTGTGTGAGCTGCCATCTTTTTTTTTTTTTTTTTTTTGAAAGCAAACAAAATCAAAATTATGTCCCTCACGGTGACGTTCACTCAAATCCAAATTGAAGATTTTGGAAACTGACATCTTAAAACCTAACGCAGTTTGTATTTTAAATCCTGCAAACTCATTTTGAATTGAAATGAATGGATATATCAGTAAAATAGTGTGCTCTTGGGTCTTGAAGAGGACTTGTTTCTGAGCTGGTGCTTGTTGAATTTGTGCAATTCTGTAAACAAGAGGTCAGCTATGCAAAATGTTGGATAAAAGCTAATAATTCATCTTCATTTTTGCCCAAGACCAGCCTTTACCTCTCTGTTCTCTTAATAGATACACTGTATATATATATTTTCATTATCAAGCACTTTTAACATTCAAACAAAGACAAGCACTAATTCTGTGGATGTAAAGAAAAAAACAGTTATGAGTTTAGTTTAGGGGCCCAAATAAGGCGAAGAGGAAGAAGACAAGTGCATGGCATCTGATAACTGTCAACGTTTCGAACTCTGTAAGTGGTGCACAAGAAAAGAGGTATGGCCATTATGTCATGCCACGCCCCCGACAAAGAAAGCACTGCCCACCTGTTTCAAAAACAGGTGGAAATTATGTCCTCCCCTCACAAGAACAACAGAAACGATGGAAATGAATGGAAAAACACTGAAACAAGACGATGGAGAGACGTCCGTGAAGCATGTCTCCGGTGCAGCTAGCGGCAGCTGATTGCTTGTTCACCCGTTTACTGTCTCTTAGTCTCTTTGATTTGCAGTTTTGCTGAATGACTGTCGGTCAGTGGTCAGGTGGTTATGACTTGGCGAGGTGTTGTCTATGGTCGTTGTGTTAGAGGAGCTGGGTGGGGGACGGGGCGAGGCTGGGCTGGGGGTGGGCCCCGGGCACCCCGCCGGGCATCATGCCCTCTATCTGTCCACCCATGCCACCAGGAGACACACCTACCGCACCAGGAGGAAACCTGAGAAAATACAGAGGAAATAATGAGAGGTATAATGAGGTCGTCAGCTTTATGCTCCGCCCTTTACCACATGATTACAGACTCAAAAGCTTCATTTATACTCTAGCAAAAGTTTGGCCACATTTGATTGAAATGTTTCTCAGGTTTCTTTAAAAAAATTATTTGATCTCAAGACTTCAGCTTTAATGCTTAAACTTAATTTTGCAGACAAAAACAAATCACTGCTATATTCTCTACTGCTCAAAAGCTTGGGGCCCAGTAAGATTTTTTTTTTTTAAATAAATTAATATTTTTATTCAGCAAGGAGGCATTAAATTGATCAAAAGTGACAAAGACTTTTATAATGTTATAAAAGATTTCTAATAAAAAAAATGTTTTAACTGTCAATTCATCAAATCATCTTTGCAAAAATGCATCACTGCTTCTACAAAATTACTATATTAAGCAGCACAACTGTTTTCAACATTGATAACAATAAATGTTTCTTGAGCAGCAAATCTGTATATTAGATTGATTTCGGACGGATCATGTGACACTGAAGACTGGAGTAATGATGCTGAAAATTCAGCTTTGATCACAGGAATAAATTACATTTTAAAATAGATTCAAAGAGAAAACTGTTATTTTAAATTGTAATAATATTTCACAATATTACCGTTTTTCCTGTATTTTTATCAGAAGAGACTTAAATGTATCCATTTTATTTATCTTAAATCAAATAATTATTCATTTAATAGTTTAAAAACATCAAAAGGTGAATATACTTTGTCATATTTGAATTGTAAGTTAAAAATTGACAAGAAATCAATATCAATGTAAAAAGTGATAACTTCTACAAACATTCGACATTTCTAAAAATTAATGGATCACTTATACTCATTACGTTCACATTATTATCTTGTATTTCTTTATTGATTTATCTTAAATCAAATAATTATTCATTTAATAGTTTAAAAACATCAAAAGGTGAATATACTTTGTCATATTTGAATTGTAAGTTAAAAATTGACAAGAAATCAATATCAATGTAAAAAGTGATAACTTCTACAAACATTCGACATTTCTAAAAATTAATGGATCACTTATACTCATTACGTTCACATTATTATCATGTATTTCTTTATTGATTGATTTACTGAATTCTCAAATAATTTTTCTCAATTTCTCAAAAAAAAAAAAAAGTGGCAGTCTAATTCAGCACAACAAATGCAAACACAACACAGCTAAAAACACGAGGTAACAAATATTATGTATAATTTAAATAACGGTAGGACTAATGAGAAACCAATTAGCAGGCATCACATGATATTTGCATGTTCTATGGGAATGAGCAATGTCAAAACAAAAGGTGAGGATATCGTTTTATTTTGTTCATCAAGTGTTTTTAGATCTGTTTAGACGGTGTCTTGCGCTCTGTGTCTCAGCACGCTGTAAGTAGTTACCTGTCATTGTTTAGGTATACATTTTGTCTTGCAGGCCGCCAGGAGAAACGGCTGGTAGCGGCTGGGCCACTCTGCTGAGCGAGAGAAGCAATCAGACTGAGCAACACAATCGGGCTGGTTTGTGTGTGTGTGTGTTGGAGAGTTAAATGCATAAAAATGTTAGTGTTAGTTCAGGGAAATGTTCAGAAGGGTCATAGCGGGTAAATCTAGAGGTGATTCTGTCGAAGTTAATTTATGTGTGCCACAGGGACAGACAGCGGTCTCGTTTGAGTCTGTTGAGCAATCAGACTGAGCAACACAATCGGGCTGGTTTGTGTGTGTGTGTGTGTTGGAGAGTTAAATGCATAAAAATGTTAGTGTTAGTTCAGGGAAATGTTCAGAAGGGTCATAGCGGGTAAATCTAGAGGTGATTCTGTCGAAGTTAATTTATGTGTGCCACAGGGACAGACAGCGGTCTCGTTTGAGTCTGTTTGCATATGGTGATCTGGAGGGATAACACTCACTACACAGGGATGAACTAATGAAGCGTGTTTGCATAGCTGAACACAGCCGCTGTACTGCTTGGCTGCTCATACAGTGGAATCGATGAATTTGGAAGGAGTGATCTTCAGTCCAGTGGGGAAAAGAACAGGGATTCAGTCTGGTTTTGATTCAGATTTAATTGGATGATTCAGGTTTATCACCAATTTCATTGATTTAGTACTTTTGTGGCTGTTATTCACTTTAAACAAAAACATCAGCATTTTTGTAACATACTCAGAGTTTTTTTTTTTAAACACCATTTATTATTAATTAAAATATTATATTTATCATACCATTAAATAAACTTAAAATTTCAATTTACTATTATTATACTACTTACTATACTATTTTAGACAAATCTATATTTTAAATACTATTGATTTAATAAAAAACATTTTTATTGTACCATTTATTACTATTACTATTTACTCTAAATATTTATTATCATAGTATTCAATCAATTATTTTAGTAAATACTATAATAAAATACTATTTATTATTTAATAACAACTAATATTTATTATACCATTTATTCAACTATTACTATTATACCATTTACTACATAATTTTCTGAATGTGTCTCGCTGGTAAATAATTTTTCTTGTTTTATGGTCATAAATTTCACTAAATTATGATTTATACTGAAAACAAGAAAAGAATATTTGCCAATGTAGTAGGAAAAACAAACTTAAACTATTCAATAAAAATTCTGTCTATATTATTATCACATGCTGTTATATAGTTATAGTATATAGAATAGTTCAGATAAAAAAATAATAATATTATTTATAATTAAAAATAAATTACTTAAGAAAATGATTTTAAAAAGGGTTAATTATATTAAAATGATTTTTTAGGACTGAAAGATTAACAGAAATGAATGCACTTAAAAATCTTTCGGGTTTAGTTCTAAATAAAAACCAGTTCTAGATTGTCAATCCTAGAAAAGAGGGTGTATGTGATGGTAACAAACTCAAGGATGCATAGAATAAGGGTTAGTATGATATGATGAACGAGGTGATGTGTGAAATAACAGATGATCTCTTTTGTCACCTGTAGGCTCCGCCGTTGTGCTCTGGATGTACCTGCTGCTCCATCACCCCCCACGGCGCCGTAGTCACAAAAAACTCTTTGTTGACGCAGTTTCTGAGACTGTCTGGAATACGACCTGAAAACCAGAACAAACCCAACACACGATGACTGATTTACAATAGGACGGATGCTTTGAGAGACAGATAGAGAGCTTATAAAAGAAACTAGATTTACATTTCCTGAAGAAAATACAAGTGCTTACTAGGCAGCAAAAGAATAATGTTTGAGGTAAAATGATAGTTTGAAAAGATATGCAATATAGACAGAAGTGAAAGAAAGAGAGAGAAATCAGGACTCCCCTCTTCACAGTTGATATTGCCCATATTGATAATCACAATGTTCATTGCTCATCATCAGAAGTGGTACATTTTGAATAGCAAATATTTGAATACATGAAGTCAATGGGAGATTTAGTACCGGTGATGGCCCTGCGGATCTCAGTGGCCGCTGCCTCTCTCATCTCAAGTGAGGCCTGCTCACTGTACCACGCCGTGTGAGGGGTGCAGATCAGATTGGGCGCGTCCTTCAGAGGACCCTGAGAAAAACTGAGAGAAAACCAGAGGATGAGGAAGACAGAATTAGACTATATGTCAATTTACTACACATTAAACGTCACTACCGTCAGTAAGATTTTGTTAATGTTATCGAAGAAAGTCTCTATTGCTCATTACAGCTGCATTTATTTGATTAAAAATACTGTAAAACAGTAATATTGTGAAATATTATTACGGTTTAAAATAACTGTTTTCTATTTGAATATATTTTAAAATGTAATTTATTCCTGGGATGAAAAGCTGAATTTTCAGCATCATTACTCCAGTCTTCAGTGTCACATGATAACAGCTGTGCTGCATAATATTTTAGTGGAAACATTTATACATTTCCAGGATTGTTTGATGAACAGGAAGTTCAAAAGAAAAGCATTTATTTGAAATAGTTTTTTTGTTGTTGTTGTAACATTATAAATGTCTTTTGATCCATTCACCTGGATTTACATTTCTTTTCTGAAAAAAGTACTAATTTCTTTAAAAAAAAAAAAAAGCAAACTAAATTAATTACCTTAAAATGTATTATTACTCAACTTTGGATCAATACATTTCAATATTAAAATGTATTAATACTAATATTAATACTAATACTAAAATTTTGCATACTAATAAAAGTAACTATCAAATGAGAGTAAGAATAATCAAGTGAGATTAATACAATAAATAAAGAAGCCATTTAAACCAGTTTTATAAATAAATAAATACACATGCAGAGCAGCACATATCAAATGTTCTAGAAAAGTATAATGCCAGAGCTAAAAAGTAAGCATTAATTAGATTTGCATTTTTTTGGGTAACATATTAGCCAAAAGAGCATTCATGGATGCACATTTTGAAAATCCACCAAAAACAATAGACCATTTTCAATGTACTATATTACCTAGAATGCACTAAGCCTAATTTCGCATATTGAACACTCTTAAAAATAAAGGTGCTTAAGAGGTTCTTCACAGCGATGCCATAGAAGAACCATTCAGTCTCTTTCATCTCTTTCTTACCTTTTTATAATCTGAAGAACCTTCTTTCGCCACAAAGAACCTTTTGTGAAACAGAAAGGTTCTTCAGATGTTAAAGGTTCTTAATTGAAACAATTTAGACAAAAAAGGTTCTTCTATTGCATCGTGAAGCATCTTTATTTTTAAGAGTGAATAGAACTAATAACATGCAAATTTTGGTGCAGCTGAAGAAAAGTTTGGAGTTGCATCCAATAACCTAAGATAAAGTAACATGGAGTTTGGATTACAATTGGTATGTCATTCCAAATGTTACCTGAAGGGTTCAGACTCGTGAACATCCAGGGCGGCCCCCCGTATCCTACCCTCTTTGAGAGCCTGAGCCAGGGCTTTTTCATCTACCAGACCCCCTCGTGCTGTGTTGACTAGAAATGCTCCCTGTCGCATCTATCAAAACATCATACATGATATTTCACAGTCATGTTCACGCCACAGTCACCAGATGGAGCTCCTGATCGCCGGATGGGATTATTGGGCCGTTTGTGTGTAATGTACCTGCTTGATGGTGAAGTCGTTGATGAGGTGGTGATTGTGTTCGTTTAGGTTGCAGTGGAGAGACACACAGTCGCTCTGGTACAGGAGGTCCTGTAAGGTGTAAACTCTCTGGACGCCCAGCGATCGCTCTAAACCGTCTTGCAGGTACGGGTCATAAAAGATCACACTGAAGCCAAACGCTTTTGCTCGAACAGCCACAGCCTGTCCCGATCGGCCTATGAGACAAATATACATAAACATGTAAACACAAACCCATCCAGCAGAAATGACTTTAGGATGGCATATATAACTTATATGGACAACTATGGTGCTTTTTTGTCCTATTTGGAATTTGGAAACCTCCACTGTCACCACTGACACGGACTGAAATTTGACATGAGTGACCTGATTAGATGATGACATCATTTATTTGAACTATTCCTGCAGTATTTCTGCAACATCTTCATGTCTACAGGTCAAAATAGAACACTTAATTGAATTTTTCTTAAATGCTTGAAATCAGTCTTATAGACAGTGATAAATCGTGCCTATATATAACTATCAACATATGTGACCCTGGAGCACAAAACCAGTCTTAAGTTGCACGGGGATATTTGTAGAAATAGCCAAAAATACATTGTATGGGTCAAAATTATAGAATTTTCTTTTATGCCAAAAGTCATTAGGATATTAAGTAAAGATCATGTTCCATGAAGATATTTTGTAAATTTCCTACCGTAAATATATCAAAACTTAATTTTTAATTAGTAATATGTATGGTTAAGAACTTCATTTGGACAACTTTAATGGCGATTTTCTCAATATTTTGATTTTTTTGCACCCTCAGATTCCAGATATTCAAATAGTTGTATCTCAACCAAATATTGACCTATCCTAACAAACCATACATCAATGGAAAGCTTATTTATTCAGATGATGTACAAATCTCAATTTTGAAAAATTGACACTTAAGATATTTGTGCATGTTTTGATCTCTATAATTCCTATAATTTAATTTGCGCTATTTCATAGTTATGATGATTTTGCTGTTACAAAAACAGTAAATGAGTTCATGTTCATTCAAACATAAATATAACTAAATCAGTTTTATAAAATGTATTAGTGTATATATTTATAATTAGTTTGATTTCATTATTACGATAACTAATAATTAGTTCAATAATAATAGCAATAATTTTCATTAAATGACATTAACAAGCATTATTATTACATAGCAAGCATTATTACATGCTTACTACAACTGCATAACTGTCAACAAAGTGTTATTTATTTATTCATATTTTGACTTTAATTTTTATATTTTAATATATTTTATATTTTATTTCAGTAATTTTAGTAGTATTTTTTTGCTTTTAGCATTTTTTACATTTTTAAGTATTTCTGCTTGCTTTAATTTATTTTTATTTCAACTGTAGTTTTAGTCATTTTTGTAAGTCAAATAAAACTTATTTCAGTTAGTTGCAAAGGCAAGAATATTTTCATTTAAGTTTTTTTATTTTTAAGTTATGTAATCATATTTATAATTTATTTATACATTCTTTAATTTAACAAAAACATTTTTTTAATAGTTTTAGTTAATAAAAACAACACCTTTGCATAATAATAATCTGCATAATTGTTCCAGTATTTCTGTCCCTCACCAAAGCCAATAAGTCCGAGTGTTTCTCCTCTGATGCGGGCAGCCCCTGACGCCACCTCTCTGATCTGCTCCACGCTCTGGACCCGTGTGCCCTCACGCATGGCCTGGTACAGCCAGGTGTTCCTCCGGTACAGGTTCAGGATGTGGCAAAGCGTTGAGTCTGCCGTCTCCTCCACGGCGGCCGATGGAATATTACACACCGCAATACCTGCAGACATGCACAAATGTTATGCAACATGTAAATATGAATCTTTTCATATCAGAACACTCTATAAACCAGATTCAAATGGCCTCAGATGGTCTATAAACACTGATAGTCAAGTAACCCCAGATCCCATCTTCTCTCCATTCATGGATTTGACCTGTATTGAGCTGTATCTGTAATATTTCTCCTTTTATTCTAACCATATAAACTGTCTGTCCCAGAGGTACAATTAGCTCTCTCCTGTACCTCCTTCTGTCTCGGTTTTCAAACTTTCAAACATCCGACTTTTCTTCACTACATGCAGAATACTTTGTGTTTCTGAACAAAGATTAAACCTGGTTTCTCAGTTAAGCAGTATTTGATTTCAGTAGCATGTTTTCATTCAACATTTTATTTGCTATGGCTTTTCACAATATCATCTACCATTCAGGTTTCTCACTGTCATTAATTAGGTGTATTTTATTGTCCAGAAAGCTGCTAAAACAACATTGCACCTGATTTTTTGTTACGTATAATGCATTATGTGTCATGCATTATATCAGTATTCATATGTTGAAATGCATTATATTGTTTCATAAATAATAAATAAAGTTAAAATGCATTATAATATTTGCAGATTCCTTGCTATATCTGCACCTGGTTGTTTGTCATGCGTTTTAATACATTACATATACAGTATGTAACAATGAACAGATAAGTATTATAATGTATTAGAACTGTGGTTACAATCCAATGCATAAAATGTGCATTACAAGGCATAATTAATGTGCTAAAAATACTTTCATAATGCATTATATATAAATGCTTCAAATAAAGTGTTACTGGTTTTTATTATTATTATTGTTGTTGTTGTTATGCAAACTTCCAAAACATTTCTTTGCATTATAATATTTGCAAATTCCTTGTTACATGTGCAGCTGGTCATGTGTCTGAATGCATTATACTTTCTAAAGGTGTAACAATGAATAGATAAGTATTAGAATGTATTATAATGTTATGTAATGCTTATTAGTTAGATATTCTGTAGAATGTTGGTAACCAAACAGTTGACGGTAGCCACTGACTTCCATGTTTCAGAATATTCTTCAGAATATCTTATTTTTGGCTCAACAGAAGAAAGAAACTCATACAGGTTTGGAACAACTTGAGGGTTAATGATGACAGAAATTTAATTTTTGGGTGAACTATCCCTTTAAGACCAAAAATTGTGACCAGGAAACACTTCTTACCCATCTCTCCAGCTGCTTTAATGTCGATATTGTCATATCCACTACCGATGCGGATTATGATTCGGAGGGCTTTAAATTTCTCCAGATCTTCTCTGGTCAGAGTGATGGTGTGGTACATCATCGCCCCCACCGCCTCGTTCACAACCTGCCACAGACACATTTATACCACACTATAAACATCAGAGAATAAAGCCGTGGGGTGTTTATTAAGGACACATAAATCTGATAATTAGTCTGATAATTGGGTCACTATGAATGTGTTTCTATGAGCCAGTGTTTCTTGCAGTTTTTGTTTAGTATGCATACATGCATATTAACCAAATCTATTTAATGTACCAAATTTCAATGTTCTTTTAATTAACATACCATTTATTACAACAAAATCTTTGTCATATAAACATCCAGTCAGTAAGTCAGTAACAGATTCACATAGCTGGTGCATTAGTGAGTCTTTTAGATCAATTATTTAATAGAACTGGTTCATAGGAGTTTGTGAATCAGACAACAGTGGTCATGCTATTTGTTGCTGCATGCTTGGTTGTTATTTATTTACGGTGTGATTTAAACTTAAGTAGAAAAACAGCATTGAAGCTGATAGGTAGAAAAATCTGTTCAATTATATTTGCATATCTATATAAATATCTATATAAATATTGTCAATATTTATTATATAAAATATATTCCTGATAGGAAAAATGTTTTAAATATGGAGATATATTTTGAATATTGGCAAAAGGCTTAAAAAATAAATCCAATAATATACATACAACTATACAAATATATTATATTATATAAATATAAATGTACCCAGTATTGGGGCATTTAATCGTTTGGTGATGTTTAAATGTTTAACATATTGAGATATATTTTAAATATTGGGTAAATGCTGAAATAAATAAATAAGTAAATAAACAAACAAAGAAACAACAAGATAGTCAAATATATATACGTATATATATATATATATATATATATTTT
>NW_015664016.1:151907-162396 GCF_001515625.1 Sinocyclocheilus rhinocerous
TTTTTTTTTTTTCTCCCAGTTCCAGTATTGGAGTATTCAACTAAAAAATTAGAATCCAAATTCAATAAAAAAAGTTGCTGATTCAATTAATACAGCAAACTTACAACAACTAAACTAAAACAATATGTTTGCTGTCGTGCTAGTGATGCAAGAAAAATAGTTCAAGCAGACCTTCTCATGTATTTCCTGCGTTGACTGAGCGTCACAGAACGCCACAGTGGCTAAATCCTTCAGGATGGGCATCTCTACGGTACAGTCCCTCCCGTCCAGCAGAGCGACCAGCGGCCGAGGATGCATCGGACCGTTCATGATTTGTGGCCTTATACCTACAAAGAGAGAGAGAGCGAGAGAAACGTGAACTTCCCGTTCGCCCCCATCCATGTGTCTTGTTGTCATGGAGATTACAGCATTTGGGCAGAGTTATGAATACATTTGATTTAATAGCCTTTGGGGAAACATCTTGTTCTCTGATTTCTGTCTTTTCACTCTCCACCATGTATTTAGAAAAAGACTTCAAATGAGAATTATTTACCAGAGTATTATTAAAAAATAATTGTGTGGGAGATGTTAAGGCAGAGCTGGGTTTCTCGGAGGGATGTGAGAGATCAGGGGTCTGGCACGCTTTAAATGAGCAGTGGACACATCAAACAGAAAGACAAATGACATGCTGGAGCGATCGCTACATCAGAAGGGGAGAAAATGTAGGTGCTCAACCAATCAATGTTCACAAAACTGTACCGACTGTTCATTTTCCAACCCATAAACAATTTCAGAGCTCTAAAAGCTTTTTTGGACAAGAACAACGAAGATAAACTTAAACTCAGTGATTTTTAAACAAACAGAGCCTGAGCAGAGCAGTACACGACCATTATCCAATCAGAGACATGCAGGGGAATTATCCAATCAGAAAGCAGCAGGGGAAATCTCGGCCCTTCAGCCATTTTTCACGGGCATCTCCACATTTACTCTGATCACAGAGCACAAAAGATCCTGACAAAACATCGATTTCTGACATGCAAGGCTTTTTATTTGTTATTGCCATCACAATTTCTCTGTCTTCCAGTTTTCTCCCAGCGGGGAGAATTTTTTTATATACCATCATGTTGTTTTAAAACCCATGACTTTCTCTCTTCCTTGGAACACAGAGAATTGTTTTTTCCATACAATGAAAACATATGGTGACCATTGGCTGCCAAGTTGCAAAAATATCAAACAAAAGAACCATAAAAGTAGTTCATATGGTTTGTGTGCATAATCTTCTGTACCATACAACAGCTTTATATGAGGAAAACTTTCCTTCCACCAAAGCTTTCAAATCTCATTTGCAATCACATACATTCAAATATGTTGCATTGTTTTGAATATTGGCAAAAGGCTTAAAAAATAAATCCAATAATATACATACAACTATACAAATATATTATATTATATAAATATAAATGTACCCAGTATTGGGGCATTTAATCGTTTGGTGATGTTTAAATGTTTAACATATTGAGATATATTTTAAATATTGGGTAAATGCTGAAATAAATAAATAAGTAAATAAACAAACAAAGAAACAACAAGATAGTCAAATATATATACGTATATATATATATATATATATATAGAGCAGTACACGACCATTATCCAATCAGAGACATGCAGGGGAATTATCCAATCAGAAAGCAGCAGGGGAAATCTCGGCTCTTCAGCCATTTTTCACGGGCATCTCCACATTTACTCTGATCACAGAGCACAAAAGATCCTGACAAAACATCGATTTCTGACATGCAAGGCTTTTTATTTGTTATTGCCATCACAATTTCTCTGTCTTCCAGTTTTCTCCCAGCGGGGAGAATTTTTTTATATACCATCATGTTGTTTTAAAACCCATGACTTTCTCTCTTCCTTGGAACACAGAGAATTGTTTTTTCCATACAATGAAAACATATGGTGACCATTGGCTGCCAAGTTGCAAAAATATCAAACAAAAGAACCATAAAAGTAGTTCATATGGTTTGTGTGCATAATCTTCTGTACCATACAACAGCTTTATATGAGGAAAACTTTCCTTCCACCAAAGCTTTCAAATCTCATTTGCAATCACATACATTCAAATATGTTGCATTGTACATTTGACATCAATTCTTGTTTTCTAAAACACTATAAAATTTATCAAAAGGTTTTGTGCTTAAAACAAGAACATTTTGGTATCATTATAGTTTTTATTTTTATATTTTCCATTTGCATTTCAATTTTAGTTACAATTTTAGATTTAGATTTTTTAATTAAACCAAATTAAAATTAGAAATGTTGCTTTGGCAGCTAGCTGAATTGTTTTTTTATTTTCATATTTACATTTATAAAATGTTTTATTTTTTATATTGCATTTTATTTTCAGTTAACATTTATTTTTAAGTAATGAAAATGTTTATTTTTTGTGGTTTTGATTATAGTTTCAGTTTTAAAACAATCTTGTTTTCTCTTAAAATAAATATTTCTTGTTTAAGCATAAACTCAATTTATGAGCACCAATTTATGAGTTCATAATTTGAACACCATTGGTTCTTATATGTCAGGTGACCAATCACAATGTGAAAAGACCAAATATGCATTATATTTGAAAGCTACATGCAAAGAGAAGCAAACAATCACTTAAATTTTGGTCTGTTCGTAATAAATTTGAATTTAAATGTGAAATTTTCTATTCAAACATTACTTTCAAAGTGCTTTTTTGGAGGAGTAAATTATGGCTTTTGTTAAACAGACAAAGCAGCGTGGAACATTTTACCAAACATCTCCATTTGTGT
Organism: Sinocyclocheilus rhinocerous; assembly: GCF_001515625.1. Classification (NCBI taxonomy): domain Eukaryota; kingdom Metazoa; phylum Chordata; class Actinopteri; order Cypriniformes; family Cyprinidae; genus Sinocyclocheilus; species Sinocyclocheilus rhinocerous. The sequence continues at coordinate 154,703 of NW_015664016.1, forward strand.
TCCATCATAAAGTTTGTAACAACACAAAGGTAAATAAATAATACGTTTTCAGTGAACTATCCCTGCATTGCATGTGAAACTATTGAGAGTGAGTGAGCGAGCGAGCGAGAGAAATGTAATACGCTCTTTGAAATCCCTTGAACAATAAAAGTCTGTAAAAACAAAAGGAAATGAGGAGATTTTTCCATGGAGCTGCATTGACCTGGATTGTGTGTGTGTGTGTGTGTGTTAAATATGGCAGCGTGTACATCACACCGTATGTGTGAGTTTCCCCACCTCTTGCTTAGGTGTGCCGCTGTGATTTTAATAAGTGTGTGTGTGTGTGTGACACAAGCAATCTTGGATTAAAAAAAAAGCTGGCAGCCAAGTGCCTCGCCTCACTGTCAACTGCTGCTTGTGGTTACCAAGCAACCTCATCTCGAACCGTCACAAAATAAACACACACGAACACACATGCACACAAACAATCTTTCTGACAACACACAAAACACGCTTTTTTGCTCCAAACCAAATAGAAACTTGCAGGAAAAGCAGTTAAAACAGTCAGCTCACTGAATGGCAGTCCAGGACCTGAAATAAACCAGGTGCATGTGTGAGTGTCTAATAAGAGCGTATCTGTGCTGCGTCACTTTTTCTTCTCTCTCCACCCCTCCTGATCTATTAGCCCGGGATTTGGCTGCCAAACACACACACACACACAATTGATAAGGAGTCAGGCTCACAATGCACTGTGTGTGTTTGCACACACAAACTAGTTTGCAGATGTGTCACAGAGAGCAGCCAAGACATGGGTTTGTGACACCACTGAGAACTGCACACACACACACACACACACACACGCACGCACGCATGCATGCATGCATGCAAACACACTCACGCACACTTTTTCTTTTGGCCGATTTCGGAAACATGCGTCTTGCCTGGAAAATGCTGCCTCCACATTCCTCCCATGAAGAGCAGCCCAAAAAACGGGGGAGAAAAAAAATGGAGGGAGGTGGCAGCGGAAAAGCTTTCTCCTGTGATTGTGTCCTGGGGGTCTCTCCCTCCTCTCGCTGTCTGTCTGTCGCTCGCTCACTGCCCCATATGTGGGTAAGCGGAGATTTCTGCTCGTCTTCGGTCAGTCGCTCAGAATGGGAAGCGTTCAGAGACGGACAGAGGAGCCTGTTGTTTTCATTCCTTGTTCTCGTTCTAGCCTCTCGCTCTGGGTTTGTCCATCTTGATTGCCATTTTCATCCCCCTCTCTCTCGTCTCATTTTAGAGCAAACCTCTCAAGGTGAAAGAGGAGAGGAATAATTACGCCTGGCCGAGTCGAGGAGAGTCACGGAAGAGGGAGAGGGTCAAAAATTCCCACACGAGTGCCAGTGCAAACGAGTTGTGCCGTTCCACTCCTCACGCTTCCAATCACTCCCACTTCTGTTGCTCTTTTTTTTTCTCGACCCACTCCTTTTTTTCCCCCTCAACCGCACTCCCTCGCTCTCAAATTTATGATTTGGAGACCACAGTGGTTAGAGACTGCCAGCCTCTCCCTTCCACTCACATCTCTCCGCCTGCCTTTCTTTCTTTTATTTTCTCTTGCTCTTTCTGCCTCTCTTTTATTCGCCCTCCCTCTATGCTCAAAAATTACAGTCACGTCTGTCTGTTAAAATGGTATTTATTTGGCTTATGCAATGTGAACACTGTATGTGTGTGAGCTTTGTGAAAGAAGCAAAATTAAGGTTAAAGAAAAACAGTGAAAAGAACAAACGGAAACGAAAAATGACCAAACTAACAAACGAAAGAACAAGCTAAAAAAAAGAAACCAAAGAAAAAAAATATTTGTTTGAAAGAACAACAAAGTAATGAAAGAAAGAAACAGACTTACATTTGAACAAATTAAAGAAAAAACAATGCACATAAAACAAATGAACAAACAAAAACAAATGCAAGGTAAAAACTACTGAATGACCAAAAACAAACAAAAAAGGAATGATTGAAAGACTGATAGTTTGATTGATTGATTGATTGATTAATCAAGTAATGAATGAACAAATATATGCTTGAAAAAAATTATTGAACAAAAAGAATTAACCAACAACCAAGCAAACAAACAAGGAATAATTGAAAGACTGAAAGATTGAAACATTGTTTAACTGATTGATTATCAATCAGTGATTGAATCAGTCAATCAATCAATCAAGTAACAAATTGATGAATGAACAAATATATATTTGGGGAAAAAAAACAGTTTGAACAAACAAATGATCCAACAAAAAAAGGAAAAAAGGAAAAAATTAACAAATGAACAAACTAAAAAGGCCTAAACAAACAAAACAAAAAAATAAATAAATAAAAGAAAAACAACAAACTACTGACCAAAAATGGAAAAAAATGAATGAATTAATGTCAAATGAATGAAATAAATATTTTAAAAATGACTGACAAAATAATAACCAAACAAACAATGAAAAGAACAAACAAATGAATGAATGAATAAATCAACTAAAAAACTAATAAAAAAAAAGAACAGACCCAAACTAAAGAACAATCGAAAAAATGTGAACAAACTAATGACCGAACAATAAAAATAATAAATGAACGAACATCAAATGAATGAAAGAACAAACATCGAATTAATGAAAGAATAAATAAATCAACAAATGAAAGGACAAACTATAAAATGAACAAACTAACCACCAAAGCAAACGAGCAAACTAATTATTGAACTAATGAACACTACATGAATAATAACACTTGAAAGGAAACAGAGCGTACAGCATAGTGCAGACACAGACACAAAAGACGTGTAGCTACTAGCTGCTCACATTGTAGCTGAATGAGTGATTTTAAGCTACTTACGACCAAATGAGCACACCGTCACAGTGGCCAATACACGCCGTCCCAAATCACTTTACAGGATTTCCAGTGAAAGTCAAGACATTCGCCACACTTTTCAGAAAATACACACACGGAAAGGAATTTAAGGCTGCTGAACAGTCACCATATGAGCGGAGGGTCACATAACGCACAGCTGGTCAACACAGAGGAACCAGATCAACACCATTAGTTTGACATAACAACACAATATCAGCCTTACAGGGGACTTGCCACGGAAAACAGGATTTTCCTTGCGCATTTAAAATCAAAGTGTACACATGCATACTGTTGTTCACAACACAAAGCATCCCCCAGTTCAAACAGAAGATTTATGGAAACGATCGTGTAGAAACGAAATCGTGTTTATGATGTAACAATGAGCTCATTAACATATGCCCGCCCACATTTACATATCAACACCTATTAGTGTTTACAAACATTCCACACCTTGATGACAGTATGAAGCACACTGGTTAGACAATCATAACAGAGATCATTTACATGAAGTCTTAAAGTTACAGTAGGAAAAACAGCATGTATGAGGTGTATTAAAAGGATCAGAGAGAGGGTAGAAAATGGGCATTAAAAACTAAATTATCACTGCTTTTGGGACAAGAAACCTTGACAGACCTCATAAAAGTGGAAAAACTGAAGCATGACGTGTCAAATCAATTATCAAATCACAAATTGTGATTAACTGTCACCTGTGGGACACTTGGCGCTCTGTTTTTGTTGTTGTCCTTTTCCTCTATCAAATCTTTTAGTAATCATCATAAATTATATATCATTTAAAAGCTTAGAAGCCCAATGGAATTGGTACTTTAAAATCTTTTGGCGGTCTCCTCCCCCTTAGTGGGCGGTGTCAAGTGTCATATTACAAAATGCATTACGGTCTTTTAGAATCAAACCTTTTTATAATCTTGACAAAAAACATATCATTGGAAAGGTCTGAGTCTCAGGATTCCATATTTGGTGGTAGGACAACCCTAACCCTAACCTATTCCGAGATAGAATTAATATTTACAGAGAAATCTAGACATTTGTGACAGAAAAATGCATACATTTTTTTATGGAGTTTGGATGGCACCCGGTGGCTGTTTGTGGTATAACTCCCTAAATAAAATCTTACAGGAATATAAATTTTTTTCATATCAACTTCAAATTTGGAACATAACTTATTTAGACATAAGGCTTTAATTTTATACCAATTTTAGAGTACAACATGTTATGTAAAATATTTACTTTTAAATATTTACTTTAATTTTATTTTATTTTATAAAATAAAATTAGTATAGTGCATTTTCTTTACAGTAAATGTAAACTTCTATAACTTTTTGATACTTTAATTCCACTTTTGCAATAATCTGCTGATTTTCTTCTTTAAAAAGAGACCAACCTTAGGTCTGTATTCCAAAGTGTTCATAAATTTAAGTTTGGATAGTGCACTTTCATGCCTATTTTTAAAAATGGGGGGTGACAGTTAAGGGGTTAATTAAATAAATAAATGCACTGTGTGTTTCAAAGTGAAGCACAGCACTGTGTTCATTTACATTCAAGCAGCTCCTGATCTGGTGTTTTCACGATAAAAACGGCACAAACTCATCTCATGCGTGAGTTTGGGGTTAAATATTAGTTATGTCATTTTACAGTTGTACTGTAAAAAATATTATTATTGTTATTTTTTCATAAATACTAGATGTTTTATTTTACAGTAAAATATTCCAAGAGTAAAATTTCTTATTTTAAATATTTTTAATAATAAAATACTTTATTATTAATTAACTGTTATTATTACTATTCTTTTGTAGTCAAATTGAGATATAGTCAAAACAGTTTGGAGATTTAATTATTTATTCTCAAACACAATTTTTATCATGGAAATCACAATTATATATTCCCCCAAAACATGCTGACCAAGAATACAACTTCTTTAAACTGTTTTGAATTACTTTAAAGGGGTCATATGATGCGATTTCAATTTTTCCTTTCTCTTTGGAGTGTTACAAGCTCTTGGTGCATAAAGAGGATAGCAGGCAAATCACAGCACACCTCGCTTTTTCAGACCGATGAGCTTTGTAAAAATCGACGCGTTTCAAAAAGGCGGGGCATAGAGGAGAAACAATAATGTACAGTATGTGGAAAATAATGTGTTTTTTGAACTTTAAACCGCATAAACACATTTCATTACACCAAATACACAAAATAATGTTCTTTTTAGCAGCATCATATGACCCCTTTAAGACTGAACAATAAGTTATTTTTGGCAACAAAACAGAACTGCAAAAATAATAATCATTTTCATAACCTGTTTTAAACACCTGTCCATCCTTCACCCTTCTTCATTCTTCCAGCCAAAAGTCAGAATGCAATTCCTTTTGGTGCTGATGAAAATGACACCCTTCACCTTACATACGTTATTACACAATGACACTAAATCTCAACTGTTACTTTATAGTGATGGGCAAGCAAACCTGGTGTGGTGACCAAACAAGAGAAAACAAACACGTTAACACAGATAATTAGCCCAACATTCAATCTTCATTCTCACCCTCTTGACGCGAACACACACACACACACACACACACAGCAGATGTGATCTCTCTCACTCGGTTTCATTCCCCAAAATACTTTTTTCCCCTCTATTCATTAGTTTCACATTCTCTCGCTCCCTCCTTCTGTTAGTTCTCTATATGACAGGAGCCATCTGGCCTTCCAGAACAAGAGATTGGACCGGGGAACGAGAGGTTTACAATGCACACACACACATGCACACAGCTGTGTTTTGTTACACTAAAGACAGAGGCTCTTTATGAGGTGACAGTGCTTAACATTAGGGGTAGAGTTACAGCAAAAACAGACACATGTATACACCAACAAACACACACACACACGGTTACAGTCAAAAATAAAACAAAATCAGATGAAAACATAAGAGTGATTCATTGGTGCATGCTACTGTGACCAATCGCTCTTATTTTCAACTCTTTTCTTTTAACCACCTGACCTTATATAAGATTATATAACCACCTTTGATATTCAACACCCACTTTTCACAATCCAATCAATTCCTGAAGTCCCAGTCTACTTTTTTCTTGTTTCATTAGGAAATACTTCACATCGTTTAAACAAAAATGACTTGAACAAGTTTCTTTGAGCAAATGTACACATGTAAGTCTGTCCTTGCAGGTATAGAAATTCACACAGCATTCAAAGTATCAGACAATTCTTTCATGTCTTTTTTCTTCTATAGTTTGCATTGAATTAAAGTGCCAAACAATTTCAGGCCCATCCAACATTTGCATCTGCTTGCGCTGTCTGTGTTCATACAGAGATCTGCCTCTCCATCTACGAATGAAACTCAATCTCCATGACCTTTTCATTTTCTCACAATGAATAATTCACCGGGACCTGTTTGCTATCTCACATTGTCTCAATCTCACATTGTCACACACACACACACACTCATCTTTTGCATGGTACAGTACATCTCTTTGTTTCTGAACTCTTTGGTATTACGCTGGGATCAGGGTATTATAGGTAACTAAAACTAAAACCATAAAACCATTTTTGTTACTTGAAATAAAATATAACTTTAACTGAAATAATAATAATAACAATAATAATAAAATAAAATATTTAAAAATAAAAAAAATTCAAATGGCTGCCAGAGCAAACTTTCATATTAAATTTTGTATTAAAAACACACAACTAAAATTTAAAAAACTGAAAATAATTTTTTTTATTAAAAATATTATTAAACACTGTAATAGTATCTCAATGATACTAAAATAACCCTGGCAGAGATCAAATATATATACTTGGTAGTAGGGCTGTGCAATTAATCGAAAAACAATTTCGATTTCGATTTTGGCCTCCAACTATTATGAAAATACAATAATCGAGATAAAACGATTATATAAGTATATTTATTCATGTTTTTAAAAGCGTGAAAGAGAACTTGCGCTACAGTCATGTCAATGTCAATTTTATTTCTATAGCACAACTAAACACAACAACAGTTGACCAGTGTGCTTTACTTGTTTACCTTCGTCGGTCATGTAATAAATGAACATAAAGAGTTGAGAATGTAAATACGCGTGTAACGGTAAATTGGATCCGTGCGGCTCTTAAAGTGACAGCGGGCTATTTTCCTGCTGCGACTGTGTGCTTAATATTAATCAAACAACAAAAGACAAATTCAAAATCACACACTGCTCTTGAGTGAAGGACTTTTGGAGCTTTAATAAGAAACAAAAAAGTTTAATTCTTACAGTGAAGACTATGCTGTTTTAGATATGGTTGGAGCAAATCTAATATTGGAGGGTAGTGCATATATACGCTCAGAGATGGAACAGAATACGGACATGTAAAGTCATCTTTTGGCTCAAGGTGCGTGCCTAAACGGTCAAATACACGCAAAAATGTGTCAAAATGCGGCGCTTAGTGATTATTAAGCTGTATGTTTCTTTTATAAATATGATAAAACTAAAGACTTTTTGGAGATATAAAGGATGCAGTACTACTCTATAGGTACTCAAGATTAACATGAGATTGGGTGAAACTGTGTGTGTTATCTCCCCTTTAAAGCACAGTTTGCTTCATTTGTATCTTTTTATTCTATTGTATTTGTCCTTTTCTTTTTTATTACTGACAGTTTAATTATTTTCAATAATTTTTAGGACTTTTTGTTTGTTTGTTTGAAATTCCGCTGGTCTCTACAATGTAGATGTCATAGTAACTTTATTTACAGGAAATATATATTTGATATGTATCACTATCTTTAAATAAATCACTCATATAAAGTTTTGGTCATATGGCCCCCTCATAATCGTGTTAAATAA
>NW_015664016.1:162499-176069 GCF_001515625.1 Sinocyclocheilus rhinocerous
GGGGCAGCAACGGAGTTTCACAAGTGTGTTTGTTGACGAACGTTTTATAAACAAGGCCCAGTTCGACGCTGGATTTGCACATCGTTTGATACTGAAAGATGGAGCGGTCCCAGCTATAAAAGATCCCGGTCATGATTCAGAACTGCAGACGGTAAGTGAAACTGCATCAAATGTCTGTATTTTGTTGGCAGTCGGAGCTCAAGTGCTCGTCACTCTTTAGCTCCGCCCACGGCGCGCCTCCAGGAGCTCAGCTTTTTTCGGAGAGAATCATAAAGCTGTATGTTTCTTTTATAAATATGATAAAACTAAAGACTTTTTGGAGATATAAAGGATGCAGTACTACTCTATAGGTACTCAAGATTAACATGAGATTGGGTGAAACTGTGTGTGTTATGCCCCCTTTAAATCACTATCTTTAAATAAATCACTCATATAAAGTTTTGGTCATATGGCCCCCTCATAATAGTGTTAAATAATCGCAATATTGGCCAAAATAATCGTAATTATGATTTTTGCCATAATCGAGCATCCCTACTTGGTAGACTTGTTCTTTGCCCTCCCAATATTTTCACAGGCTACAAAAATTATAATTTGTATTATTTTTCCCTTTTTTCATGCTTTTTAATGTTTTAGAACATATTTTTTATTTACTATATTATAACATAATACATATATTATATTATAATATATTATAACATATATACATTATTATTACATTTATAATAATACATATATGTAATACATGTATTTATAATAATACATATATTATATTACATTATATTATTACATATATACATACTGGTCAAAAATGAATAGTCTGAACGCACTGTAAGACGCTTTGGATAAAAGCGTCTGCTAAATGCATAAATTATTATTCATTATTATTAATTAAATTATGTAACATCATATTTCTTTTTAATTTATATATCATTTTAATAAATAAATTATATAATTTGTATATTTGTTTTTATTTAATCATGATGTTTGTTGTTTTTCAAACAAGTTAAAACAATCTGTTCAATAATACTAAAAAATTGCACAGCTATAGGAGCAATAAATGTAAAAAAAAAAAAAAAAACTTTTCCTGGAAGACAATGGCATTTTGGCAATAACTAATGCTTCCAAGACTATCAGACAAATATGCAACCTACTAGTTCAGCAGATTTTGCAACAACAATGTTGAATACATCACATAAAATCAAATGTTTATGTTTGCAATGCAAAAAATCCACATGCATATATGAGACTGTGATAATCCAGTATATATGAGACACAGATAATACTATGATACAGTACTGGCCCAATAAAGCAAGTGACCTTTCTGTTAACTGGCCAGAAACTCAGTCTCTATCAGCCCATCCTTACAGTTTAACCCTAGTTTGACACCCATTTATTCATTCAGCATTTGTTCTCGGTGACTCTGTGCAAACATTTAGTATGCTATGTAGTGCACACAAAAAAGGCAGATTTAAGGTGTACACAGACTAGTGCAGTGAACTGCATATACATGCAACATGCAATGCATGTATTAATTTAGCAGATGCTGTTATCCAAAGCCATTTACAAATAAATAATGCTACAGCATAAGTGATTTACAAGTTGTTTAACATTTTATGAAGTAGGAAATATCAGACGCTGGGAGTTGTTTACATACAGCTCTCGTCTGCATGCTGCACCAGGGCAAATTGATTATTCATACGTTCAAACAAACCGACATCACACCCATTTCTGATTCTTTAATGCTAATATGCCATGATGCGGGACAGTTCTATATGTCAGAGACAGGTCAGATGAGTCGTCCTGCTGCGGACAGGGATTACAGTACACGCATTCATTCATTTCTGCAGGATTATGTTCTGATGGAGAGCGCTAACCCAGACCACCCCCCCCTTTCCCACTGGGCCCATCCTGCACAGATGGCTAGTGGGATTTTACTTCTCTAATCTCTTTTCTTTCATTCTCTCTCTTGGTCTTCTCTTTTCATTTCTGAAACCCACAGTAAATGAATATGCTGAGCTGGACAAATCGGCACTGAAACGACTTTTGGGTTTGAGCGTCTTTTGCCCTTCATTCTCATTCATTGTTTCCTCTCTTTTTCCTACTCCATGTTGATTTTCCTCCAAATTTCCTAAGAGACTGATTAAATTTCTACAGATTATTGCACACCAACTGCGAACAAGTCATTTTTATGCTGTACCAGCCACCTTTATTTTCTTGTACAGTCATGTCAAGACTAAATAAACCTGTAATATGAATACAACTTTACTCAACATCAACAAGTTATAAATAAAACAAACATTACTGAAGTACAAGAAAATACTATTTCAGTCTTTCTATTTCAAAATTTCCAATGTCCAATTTGTGGAATTTACTAGCAATTTGATTGAAAATAGTTTCAAGCGAGCCCTTTTTTTTTTTTTCAGTGCAAACATTCAAAAATACATGTAAATTTTAATATTTCTTCAGTAACTATTAATAGAGTTCTAAATCAAAAAGTATCAATCCTTACAGATACCATGAGTGTTAGGCCGATTCATAAACCAATATTTGGTCACTTTGAGATTATTGAATTGAACTGAATATTTTTTGAGTAGCATTCTTTTAATTTCATCATTTTCTGAGCACCTCATTTGCAATTATTCAATTATTAGATATGTATATATCTGCAACGTGTTAGCTACTGGAATAAACATAAATGCATATATTTTACATATACAAATCAATACATCATACATTAAATTATTTGATCAATACCATGGTACTGAATCATTTCTACATGCATTTACGTATGCAACATGCTACTCCTAATAATATCATAGTTTTACAATCATATGTGTTCAGAAAAGTAAAAATTAGTCAATTCAAATGGTATTTTGAACATTTTAGCCTTAAATGTGCCATCTATTTATCAAGCTATAGTTAGCTAGGTTCAAAAAGTAAACAACACTGATGACATCACCACAGTATCTGCATACTGAATTGTGATTGGCCTTGTCCTTGCATATATTTAACCATATAGCCACCTTTACACTAAAAATGAAAGTATACTGATTCTCTTTCATTAAAACTAAAACAATCACATGCTGATTGTCAAGCCAGTGGCAAAGTGGCTGCATTTGATTACACAGAACCTAGTATTCACTAGTATTCCCTTCAGAAAATGCAAATCTAGTTCAACTGTAGTTTTTTAGCACTAACAGTCACCTGCGACCATACAGAAACACTGTGGCCTAGAATGAAGTAGCTCAACTAAACAGCCTGCACTAGAGTAAAGCGTACCATGAAGCCTCCTTTCAGCGTAATGCTTCTGATCCATGACCAGGAGCAGCTTATCCCAGACTACAGGATGATCACTCTAAACGCTCGGTGCTAAGAGCTCTCTTTCTAAAAGAACTTCCAAAGCCACAAAATCAATATCAAATAATACCTCAGATACAATAAAACACAAACAACTATACACAAACACATGGACACACCTGACCTGGAAAACTCTCATATGGCTTGACCCGGACACCCATCGCCATGGCTACGTAATCCCTTCTTACTAGAAAGGAAGGTCTTCTGCCAGGGTTGTCCCTGCATGTCCATATATAGACACAATTAGTCTTGGGGGTATTTAGAATGACCATATATGGTCAAGGAACAAGGAAGCAGGCTCTTTTCAGATCAGTTCATTGAAATGTATTAGACCGTAAGAAAGAATGATGGTGTATGTGCATGCTTTCTAAAAGAGATGGCACAATAATAATAATTATAATAATAAAAAAAAAATCAGAGCAGTCGTCGCTACCAAAAACAGGTCACCTAGCAACACACAATTAAGGAATACCTCTTCAGCCTGTCCATTAGCAGACGAAATTACTGGCTAAACAAACAACCATCACCCACATGCAAATGACTTTGTTGTTCATAAGAGAAGCGCTCATATTCTTGCCCGCTGGGGTTTTCACAGATGTTTAGGACATGAGCAATGTACTCTGACTCTATCCAACCTGAAACATCTGGAGTCAGAGATGACTGGGGCACTGGAGAAATGGTTTCATTATATGGAACGAAAGCCAGCTAAACCCATTAACTCAAGTGAGACGGCAGGGAAGGTGTAACAGAAGCAAAGGGAGGAAAACAGATACAAAGGGAAATGGAAGCCTTTGAAAGAGAAACGAAACGAGAGGATGCATGAGGAAGCCGTGGATTAGAGTCAGTCGTAAAAGATTACGATGCTATCTGTACTCTTTTCGAGGGATGGGTAGGTCAACCAGTACTTAAACCATTGACTAGTCTACAGTTGCACTACAATACAACATATCAAACAACTACATTTTTCAATCCTTCAAATATCTAAATGCACTGCATAGTCGAGAGAATAACAGCATAAATGTGTCAATATATATCAATTACATGGTGGAAATGTTTTGAATAATTTATTTTTAACTTAAGAATTTCATAATGTACAACTGTTTTTGCACTGATGTCAGACTTATTTGTTATAAATAACCTTATCTTGAGTAGTTAAGTAGTTAATCCACTAGATTATCCAAAAATAGTCTTTTCTACACTTATCTAACATATAAATCATTCTTCCTTGGATTTCCAGCACTAATAACTATTTTGGGATACATGCTGTTACCATGAAATATAATAACTCATATTGTGATTTTGGTGCCCAACCCTACTGAAGCCGCTCGCTCACCAGGCACTGAACCAGCCAGCCTTTAATAATGTTTATCACCGCTCATTTCTCTCCCACCCCAGAGGCTCTCCAATCATATCCATACACTCTGATTACTATCACCACAATGTGATTAGCCTGACTACGGTGATGTGTTGTTTAATTTCCTGCCGGGGTCTGACACTGCATCTCCATTTCGGCTCAGAGTAAAACTCCCCGTGCTGCCTCCCCTCCCCCTCAGTGCAGTCATTGGTCATCGTTCTGAAACAGCCAATGTGGGTTGGAAACTGTCTCTTACACCAGCTGCACCAGGTGGGATTGAAGAACAGAGAAATATGACCCTTTACAGTCTTTAGCACGATCTGCAAAACATGCATCAGCATCAGTCCTGCAAAAACATTTGAATGAATCCCACAAAAACAGTCACATTTCACACCAAAATCAAAAGAAAAATATTTATATTTTGCATAAAAGAGAATAAAGCAATGTTTGCATTGTGACATTTCAGGCTAATAGAAATGTTTTCGCATTATAATAATGAAAAGGATATTTTTTGCATTATAATAATGAAAATTGTTTTTCTTAAATGTCACGTAAGTAATGTCACTGTTAACTATAAATTGAAAAACTAGGCTACATGCTCAGTTGATTCTCACAATGGAAATTTCCTACTGAAGTTTGTGCTTGGCAAAAAACTAAACTGTCGTTCTCTCCCTGTGCTGGTCCATTCCATCATTCTGATCTTGCTTGTGTATGGCTCAAAGGTGACAATTCACTTCAGACATGTATCAAAGGGCTCTACCGCTAACTGACAAGCTACACTTCACTCACAGTATCTTAGTCAAACAGATCAGCTGCGACGGGCAGATAGTGACAGAGGTTTAAACTAGCAAAGACAAACCATGAAAATAAAAATAAAACATGTCAGTCCAAATCCATTTAGATACGCCTACTACAGAACATGCATAAAAGCAATGTAATACAGAATAAATACCAAGCCAAAATAAAACACAATCTAAGTCACTGACACCCCTGAAGCTGATAATGACTAATACTGCAAAAATGTGACTGACTAATAATATAACAGGCCACTGAACCACAAGGCAACATAATGAAAACATGCTTGCGCATTTTAGCACAATTTACCATACTTTTTAACGGAGCTTGTGCTAGACTATAGAAATTCAATATTTAGTGGTATGTAATTATGCAATGACAAGGTATAAAAAGATGATGAATTATGACACACTAAATGAATTCATCTTTGCTAAGCCTTCATGTACAAAAGAAAGCTGAATTTGATCTATCACAAAACAAACTAGTTCCATAAGCTTTGATAATATTTAATAAAATAAGCTGAGCCTTGGTACGAAAACATCTAGAAACATCATTAGCAACTCAATTCATTACAATTTCAACAACAAAACAAAGGTTTCTTTGTGTAGCATTTCTTAAAAGTGAAGTTCAAGGGGAGAAATTTAACTTGAATTAATTAACCTACAACCGTTCACACACGCTCACTCTGACACAGACAGTTAGGAGCTGAAGCACTGGAGGGGGTGGAGGAGAGGAAAAAAGGAGAACATGAAGGCGGCAATGGAAGAGGGCTTTCATTTACTTGTGTCTGGCGATGCCATAGTGGAGACAATGACCGGAGGTCCAGTACGCCGGCTGAGCTTCTGATTAGACAGACTCACATTTTGGCCTGGGAAGGCACCACCAACGGGTACTAGGGCTCTGTCTGAGGACACTCCAGCCTTGCGCATTACTTGTGGGTTTACATGGGGACTAGGCATGGGTGACATTGTAGCCAAGCTCCGATCCCTTTTCATCAACTCCATTGGTACAGTATAGTTGGTGGTGTATGCCTTTGGAGCCTGCTGCGGCGCCAAAGCAGGCACAGTCATTGGTTGGGGAACTGCTGGCAATGGCTGTGGCATTGCATGGATTGTGGCTGGCAAAGCTGCCATTTGTGGTGGCATTCCTGGTAGATGTGATGGAATCTGTTGGGACATTGCAGTCATAGGTGGCATGGGCAAGCCAGCATGAGGATTGTAGCCTGATAAAGCGCGAGGCTGGACTGGAACCACAGCACCACTGTATGCTCCTGCAGACCTGGCTCCAGGATACCCACTGGTCTCAAGAAGATGCTGGGAGGGAGCACTGCTGGGTCTGCGACTATAACCTTCACCCATCCTTGGAGATATAGTCTGCATGGGGGTAGAGGGTGGCTGCATATACTGGGACTCCATGCCCGGAGTCAAGGGTGGCGGCTGATGCACGTAAATGTCACTGCGATGGCTAAAGCTGTTGGATCTGCCGCGGACCGGAGCATTGGGATGCAGGGGGGTAGCAGGAAGGATTTCAGGTGGTCGCTTGCAACCAAGCACAACACGCGACAGAACCCGAGCTTGTCCCAAGTTTGGAGCCACTGAACGCACATCATTTTCCTCCATAACAGCCAGCATTGCAGTGGAGTCAAAGCCCTGCTGCAGTAGAGAGGTGATGGTGCTTTCTGAGAGGCCCTCTTTTTGCAGCAATGCCAGAAACTCAGGGTCCGCATTTTTTTTAGGGTCTACAGGAGCCACTGGGATCTGAGGAACAGTGGGAGGAGGAGGAGCAGTAAAAGGCTGAGCAGGAATTTGAGGTAACGGAGCAGGAATAGTGGCCACACTTGGAGTGTTTACTGGGGCAGCAGCTATAGGGGGAGCTGGAGTATAGAGAGGATTTGGGGGTGCCACGGGTTGCACATGTGGAACTTGCTGCACTGGCTGAACCTGTGGTACCCGCTGAACTTGCTGCACTGGCTGAATGGGCTGCATTTGCTGAACTTGCGGCATTTGTTGCACTGGCTGAACTTGCTGCAATTGTTGCACTGGCTGAACCTGCTGCATTTGCTGTTGCTGTATTTGTTGTTGCATTTGTTGCTGTGCTTGTTGTTGAGCCTGCTGTTGGGCTTGCTGTTGCTGTTGTATGGTGTATGGTGAGGGGTTTTCCAGATGCATGACCATACCTCGGGCAGTTCCATCCATTCCTTGAGCAACTGGTTCAACTACCAGGCAGGTGGCGGTTGGCTGATGAGGATCAATCGGCCTTCCGTTAACATCACTGTAGACTGAATGGTTGTTTAGAGAGGCAGGTGGCTCAGCACCATAACGGGAGAATTTGGCTCCATTATATAATGAGCTGGAGATGGTGCACGGCTTGGAATGCGCTACCCATCCTGCATCATTTTGGTGCCAGGAGTAGCATGTGGGGGTCCAGGCAGGGATGGTTCTCTGTAAATACGACCCATGTCATGAGCAGTTGGAGGTGGGGGAGGAGGTATGCCAGGTGTTGGGGCAGCAGAACCAGGCCGACCTCCTGAGCTCTGTTCCCAGAATTGCCGAGGACCAGCCATCATTCCATAATGTGAAGATGACCTATTAATAGAATGAGGTTGCGCTCCACGATAAAAACCCTCAGATGGCCGTGGTGACATGCCTGAGTCTTGCTGATAGTAGTCGTGGGGTGGCAGGGAACCACGGTGAGCCATGGGTGGCCGGTCGTAATGGCTGTTCAACTCAGGAACGGAGCTCTTTCTTATGTTACGGGGGTCCGGATGATCCAAATATCCCTGATTGTAAAGAGATTCCTGGTAGGAGTCTTGCTCCCGTTTCAAATCCAGGTCAGGGGGACCCATCCGGGCCTGCTGCTCGTAAACACTGTCACTGCGCTCCCAACGACCCTCATTCCCACCCAGCGTTTCCCAGCTCTGGGAGCGGCCGATTGGCAACTGCTTACTGGAGATCAACATGAGGAAGAGATATACCTTACTCACAGGGAAGAAAAATGAGAAAGGTTTTCCTTTAAGTTTCTAGTTGCAGGATGTTGTCAAGTGGTGTGAGGAAGGAAGGTGAAAGAAAAAAATTAAAACAGAAGTATTGCTTTTCACCTGAGGTCCAGTTGTAATTTCTGTCTCCCGTCTCTATCACAGTGGCAAGGACTGGCTCAAATGGCTCCTCTTGCTTGGCGATCGGTGAATAATTAATCTGGGGAATACTGCTGGTGGTGATGGAAGCAGGAAAGAGGACACCAAGCACTCTCACAAATAACGTTGGTAGTCAAAGCCTGCCTGACTACTCCATTCTGGCAATGCAAAGCGACAAGCGTGAACAGACAGAGGGAAAGAATAAGAGAGAAAACAGAGAGACAGGAAGGAAATTTTTTACAAGGGGAGGGTTGGTGTGGAGGAGGCAGGGGCTTGTGATAATCCAGCGAAGCTGATCCGCTCCAACTCCGAACATTTTACTCGTTCAGATTGCTATGAGGGATTACAGACCAAATAAAGCCAGCTTAAATCCACTCTCCACCCTTGTGACGTCACATGCAAATGCACACAAAATGTGTCCCTGATGATAATGAATATAATGAAATCCCTTTGGACAGGAACACATGCTGTCATGGACACGCTTACCTGATGCCAATGGTTGAGGTGATCTGTGCTTCTTTCAAAAGCCTGGCCAGCCGGCATTAAGCAGGCGGTCTTTGCTGGACTCCAAGAGATGGGCCAGTGGGGCGGGCCAGTGAAACTAATACAGATCTAATGCAGCAGGGCAGAATCGTGTAGCACTGTCAGGAAACGTCAAATCCTGATTGAACAATAATCCTATGATGGGCCAGCAATGCCTGCAGAGCTACGCAAATGCGGAGATCCAGCATCACCACTCATCTATTGCGTTATGACCCCAGCCGACACCAGTGCAGCTATATGAACCACTGCCTCCAAACACCCTTCACAGCACACCAACAATGAGGTCACAAAGCTTCTGGAAGCTTATGGATTACAGCTTCATTACAAAACCAATTAGATCTGAAGCAAATTGCGATACCACTTGTAGTGAAATTACATAAGGTCACTGTAATTTCTTAGAAGCATCAGAACAACATAAAAATTCTTTGTTACACTTCTGTCAACATTTACTAACATCGTTCCAAACCTGACTTTTTTTCTGTGAAACACAAGAGAAGATATATTTTTTAAATGCCTTAGTGGATTTTTGTCCATACAATTAAAGTCAATGTTGTCCAATGTTATTTGGACCCCAGCGTTCTTTAAGAAAGAAATGCATACAGGTTTGGAATTTTCATTTCATTTTCATTCCCCACTGAGAAAGCATGGCTATGTTATTAAGATAAGCATTATAAAACCCACAGGGGGTGAAAGGCGAAATCTGGGACATCAAATAATACTACAATAGGCTTGCAAATATGCGTTTCATGAAAAACATTCCAGCAATATGAATGTTAACAGTTGGATCTTGAGTTTTCGGTTTAAGAAAAGCTTTTTGTTGTGAAAAGATTTTGTCCACCTGCCACTGAAACACTCCACCCAAATCCTTTCTGATCCCCACAAACACCAGAGAGAGAGAGAGAGAGAGAGGGATTGAGAGGGAGGGGAGAGAAAGAGACTTGTGAGGATAAAATTAATAGGGCATATTCTTTGACTATCCACTGTCATTGTGATACATTCTGCATTTTGATACCATCTAAAGCTTTGCACAGTTTAAAGTGACTTTCCAGCACTTTGCTTTGTTTTGATCCTTTCACTTTTATGAAACACTGTTTGAAGCCTGAATTTCATTTTGGCTTTAAGCCTGTTGTTCAGAATCAGTAACACCTGAATACATTAGCATTCCCAGATTCCAAGTGACCCCCCAATATAGTTTCCTTGTCATAAGTGACCTAATTGTACTCTCTTCACATGCATGTCACACAAAAAGCACTCGACACTGGAGATTCAAACCTAAGAACTAATGCTAGTAGAGTTAACTTGTTGCTGAGCCAGTGACACACAAAAACACATTATTTTAGAATGCACTATTTTTGTCAACTATTTTCAGCAACAGATAAAATAATTATTTTTTTTATAATCAGCAATTCTCTCACCTCATAAGCGCATTGCATGCTGGGATTGACTTCTCTGTGTATGCTACATGCCAAGCTCCCTTATAATTATGCTGCCTACTTTTTGGAGCGTGGCACTGATGCCTTACTAGTTCACTATAGGTTTTGGCACAGAGCAAGAGAGAGTATGCAACACAGCCAAGTGAAATCAAATCTCTCTGGAAGAGTCTTTTCTTTCTTTTTGTGACTTTCGCTTACAAACGCAGTGAGGATTATATTGGATTCTTTTACAACTGCTACACAATTACCAAAAAGAAAAACAACATGGATCAATACAGTTGCATCACAATGGAAAAATCAAGGAGAGCAGTATCATGGAAACACTGTCTTTAGTCATCCTTCTGCAGAACTTTAAGGAACAAAAGAGAGAAAGAAAGAGAGACAGAAACAAAGGAAAAGAGAGAGAATTTTCATAAATCCTTTGTGCCCGAGAGACTGCGACTAATCTAATACAAAACCCCGTGGGACGTTCGGCTTCAACAAGCTTCTCGGCCTATCTGGGAATACATGTGTAAGCAATTTTATACATGACTACTAATACGAGAGCTCTTTGAGGGAAGCAAATTCATAAAAAAAGGATATGAAGCGATTAAAAGCAGAATGCGGTGAAATGAAACATTACTTCAACTAATTTACTCACTTTCTTGTTCAGCTGGGAGTGCCTAATGCTGTACATACTGTGTGTGTTTTTATATATTAAAGTTGCTTATAAACTGCCAATTTATGAAAAAAGCTACGCAAATGCGGAGATCCAGCATCACCACTCATCTATTGCGTTATGACCCCAGCCGACACCAGTGCAGCTATATGAACCACTGCCTCCAAACACCCTTCACAGCACACCAACAATGAGGTCACAAAGCTTCTGGAAGCTTATGGATTACAGCTTCATTACAAAACCAATTAGATCTGAAGCAAATTGCGATACCACTTGTAGTGAAATTACATAAGGTCACTGTAATTTCTTAGAAGCATCAGAACAACATAAAAATTCTTTGTTACACTTCTGTCAACATTTACTAACATCGTTCCAAACCTGACTTTTTTTCTGTGAAACACAAGAGAAGATATATTTTTTAAATGCCTTAGTGGATTTTTGTCCATACAATTAAAGTCAATGTTGTCCAATGTTATTTGGACCCCAGCGTTCTTTAAGAAAGAAATGCATACAGGTTTGGAATTTTCATTTCATTTTCATTCCCCACTGAGAAAGCATGGCTATGTTATTAAGATAAGCATTATAAAACCCACAGGGGGTGAAAGGCGAAATCTGGGACATCAAATAATACTACAATAGGCTTGCAAATATGCGTTTCATGAAAAACATTCCAGCAATATGAATGTTAACAGTTGGATCTTGAGTTTTCGGTTTAAGAAAAGCTTTTTGTTGTGAAAAGATTTTGTCCACCTGCCACTGAAACACTCCACCCAAATCCTTTCTGATCCCCACAAACACCAGAGAGAGAGAGAGAGAGAGAGGGATTGAGAGGGAGGGGAGAGAAAGAGACTTGTGAGGATAAAATTAATAGGGCATATTCTTTGACTATCCACTGTCATTGTGATACATTCTGCATTTTGATACCATCTAAAGCTTTGCACAGTTTAAAGTGACTTTCCAGCACTTTGCTTTGTTTTGATCCTTTCACTTTTATGAAACACTGTTTGAAGCCTGAATTTCATTTTGGCTTTAAGCCTGTTGTTCAGAATCAGTAACACCTGAATACATTAGCATTCCCAGATTCCAAGTGACCCCCCAATATAGTTTCCTTGTCATAAGTGACCTAATTGTACTCTCTTCACATGCATGTCACACAAAAAGCACTCGACACTGGAGATTCAAACCTAAGAACTAATGCTAGTAGAGTTAACTTGTTGCTGAGCCAGTGACACACAAAAACACATTATTTTAGAATGCACTATTTTTGTCAACTATTTTCAGCAACAGATAAAATAATTATTTTTTTTATAATCAGCAATTCTCTCACCTCATAAGCGCATTGCATGCTGGGATTGACTTCTCTGTGTATGCTACATGCCAAGCTCCCTTATAATTATGCTGCCTACTTTTTGGAGCGTGGCACTGATGCCTTACTAGTTCACTATAGGTTTTGGCACAGAGCAAGAGAGAGTATGCAACACAGCCAAGTGAAATCAAATCTCTCTGGAAGAGTCTTTTCTTTCTTTTTGTGACTTTCGCTTACAAACGCAGTGAGGATTATATTGGATTCTTTTACAACTGCTACACAATTACCAAAAAGAAAAACAACATGGATCAATACAGTTGCATCACAATGGAAAAATCAAGGAGAGCAGTATCATGGAAACACTGTCTTTAGTCATCCTTCTGCAGAACTTTAAGGAACAAAAGAGAGAAAGAAAGAGAGACAGAAACAAAGGAAAAGAGAGAGAATTTTCATAAATCCTTTGTGCCCGAGAGACTGCGACTAATCTAATACAAAACCCCGTGGGACGTTCGGCTTCAACAAGCTTCTCGGCCTATCTGGGAATACATGTGTAAGCAATTTTATACATGACTACTAATACGAGAGCTCTTTGAGGGAAGCAAATTCATAAAAAAAGGATATGAAGCGATTAAAAGCAGAATGCGGTGAAATGAAACATTACTTCAACTAATTTACTCACTTTCTTGTTCAGCTGGGAGTGCCTAATGCTGTACATACTGTGTGTGTTTTTATATATTAAAGTTGCTTATAAACTGCCAATTTATGAAAAATTTTCTCATTTTGTTACAACAAGAACAACTCACACTGGATTAAAAGAAATGCTCTGTGTACAAAATGATTTAAGCTCTATCATGGTTTCAGTCTGGTCTAAAGCCTCGTACACACCGGGACGATTATCGCGCGCGCTTATCGCCGATGTTTTTCGACGTGTCTTTTGTGTTCATACCCAAGCGATTTTCGCAGGCGATGAGCCGAGTGAACGTGCAAATTC
>NW_015664016.1:176095-190271 GCF_001515625.1 Sinocyclocheilus rhinocerous
TTTGTCATAAAGCTCTTTGTGTTCAGACACCAATGAGACCAGCAGCTCTACATTCATCTTGCCTCGATGCATCTTCTTGGTCTACTTCCTCTTTGTCGTTAGGTATCAATGTGTGCTCGGCAAGACTGTTTTGTGCTTGAGCGCCACTAAGTCGTGTTTTACTGTAACTTCAGCAGCTCCAGGCACGTGAACAAAAGCGCCAATCTCATTGGTTGGGCAGTTTTTAACGCGGCGCATCAAACCAAAAAAACGAGCCCCAGGCGGTTTTTAAAAAATTACGCTTTTACGCCTCGCGTTTTGCGCGACGATGTGCACACTCACATTGGCGCCCTTTGTTTAGTCACGAGGCGTTAAACGTCGGTGATAATCGCGCGCGATATTCGTCCCGGTGTGAACAAGCCTTTAGATTTAAAAAAAAAAAAAGGAAAGAAGGGGAAAAAAAGAAAGAAAAACATCAAAAAAGCAAAACTATCACAAGGAGAACGTTACCTTGTTTGCATAACTAGCAACACAGTTATGAAGATGTGGGTGAGCATACTGATGACTGAATAATGTGTTTGAATATTATAATTGTGTGTTTATCCATTATAATTGTGTTTGCATTGGACTGAACAAATTTCCTATCAAATAGAGTGGGCTAAACAAGATGGGCTTCTGCTGTTTGACATGCTAGACTCAAATCAGCGTTGAAAACGCTGATAACATCTCATTGATTCGTTTTAAATGGCAATGTTCACTCTCTTATCTCCTCAAGTTCAGCACACACTACAAATCTGAGACTATAAACCTGTATTAGGATTTGATGATTACGTCTCAACTGCGCTTTATTTCAGAAGGTAAAGGGAACTGAATCATGACACGCTAGCTTATTCACCTTTTTGGGGGCGTATGCTAAAGCTAAAGTAGTCTCCCATAGGCAGACCTTTGACTAAACTGCAAACGGTCCTCATTGATGCTTTTTCTGCCTACTTAGACAGGAAGAGACTATCTAACTGACATGTAAAGCAACTAGTCACAGGTCATTTTGTCGTTTGTAGTGATTAAGAACAGGGTTACCTGAAATAGATTATGCCAAAAAAATTACAAAATAAAATAACTGTTTAAACGTCGGTGATAATCGCGCGCGATATTCCTCCCGGTGTGAACAAGCCTTAAGACAGCATTATTGTGTTATTATTTACACACTATTATAACATAATTTATTATTTTGAATTCTTTTATTTTCATTTTTTCAATTAAATTTAAGTTTTAGTAATTTGGTTACATGCTTTCATCATTTTATACTTTTTTTTAAATTTAGCATTAATTTATTTTTAGTTTTAGTTTTAGTTTCAGACATTGTAGCTCTTCAACTTTTTTATTTCAGTTAACTGCCAAGGCAACATTTCTACATTTTTTTTTTGCTATATTTCTCATATCTCATATTCATATTTTATTTGGTAACACTTTAGTTAAGGGACAAATTCTCACTATTAACTAGTTGCTTATTAGCATGCATATTACTAACATATTTTATTTCAGCTTTATGTCAATATAATGAAAACATGTTTAATAGTTTTAGTTAACAATAACTGGTCTAAGATGGTAAACATGGTTGATAAGCGGGACGACCAGCTAGTTGATCTAGGTTTGAGCTGGTAGACCATCTGGGTCAAGCTGGTTGGGTCTGTTAGACCTTGTTGGTACAAAACCAACCCAGCTACTCTGTTCCAGAAAACCAGCTTGACCTGTTTTTCCAGCAAGGGTATTAAACATTTACTTGTCATCTGCTATAATAATCTGAATACCCTAATCTTCCATTATAATCAAAAGAGCCGCAAATACAATTAACTTTTTGTGACGAGCCTCGTCTCTTTTCTTCTCAGAAGCACAGGAACCTTGGTTGAGGCACACATACAGCTACAATATTCATTCGGGAAAAACAGTGAAGTCCAATTTATAACTACTCAAGTAACCGTTCGCTATACAGAAGAGCTTTCAGATTTTACACCATTTAATACATTTTTCTTAGGCAGCCTCTGCACAGCGATGCAGCTGACAGCTCTCTTTTCAGACATCTCACTATAACGCATTCACAACTTAACTTCCTCATTTCTCTTCTTTATTTCTTCTTTCCTGCTGGTTTCTCCTCTACCAGCAGAATTCCCTTGGGGAGTCCCATCGCGGTGCTGTAATAAGGCTCTTTTTTAAAAAGGAAAGAGGGAGACTTGACATTTCTTCATTATAGGAGGTATACTGAAGAACAAGGCTTTTCCAACTCTGGGAAAACGAGTTGTGCGTTTAACGAGCCAGCGGCTGCAGATGTGATGACTGCAGGCTTTGTGCTGGAGCTGTAGGGAATATGACTACGACTCGAGTTTCTTGACACCTGATCTTTCAGACTTGAACTATCTCTTTGAAACTTTACCTAGCGGTTAATGTGTCACACACTTGCACTACTTGGAAGCACTATTTAACTTCAGTGATTGGGAACACCACAGCAAAATAGCTAAAAATCCCACAATGAAACGCTCCCAACAAATTACAATCTCACAGGAGAAAATTTAACTACCTGATGAACATCATTGTTTAAACATCTCTTTTGAGACACATCTAGTCTCTAGTAAGCATGCTGTCAAGCATGGCTTAGTGCAATTTCCAAATCACAGAAGCTGTGGTTTAATTTAATAAATACTGTATATGCACTGCGTGTTTTATAGTGCAGCACTGTGTTCAAAATAAAATCTTGATGGTTTAACAATTGAAAATGAAGAAATAAAGACTTATAAATCAGCTCCAGTGGCGCACATGGATAAGCGCCTGTCGTTGGCTTTTTGGGGGAAGTTGTGGCCTAATGGTTAGAGAGTCGGACTCATAACCCAAAGGTTGTGGGTTCGAGTCTCGTACCGGCAGGGGGTGGAGGGGGGGGGAGTGAATGTACAGCGCTCTCTCCCACCTTCAATACCACGACTGAGGTGCCCTTGAGCAAGGCACCGAACCCCCAACTGCTCCCCGGGCGCCGCAGCATAAATGGCTGCCCACTGCTCCGGGTGTGTGTTCACGGTGTGTGTGTTCACTGCTGTGTGTGTGCACTTTGGATGGGTAAAAGCAGAGCACTAATTCCGAGTATGGGTCACCATACTTGGCCACATGTCACTTCACTTCACTCACTTCACTTCACTTAAATATGAGTATTGTTATGGTATTGTTGTACTGTAAAATAAATAATAATAAATTAGTATTTAATTATATTATTAAACAAGAATCATTACTTTTGTAATATTTCACTATAAAATAAATATCATAATAACAATAATAATATTGTTCGCAAATACTCTTTTTGCAGTGAAATATTGCAATAGTAATAAACCTTATTTTATTTAATACAATAAATAAAATAAATGATAAAATAATATTTATTATTATTAATAGTGATGTATTTTTAAAAAATCACAGCTATTTAAAAAAAGGTAAATAAATCACTTTTTTTTTTTAGGAAAACAGGAAAATAAATAAATAAATAATTCTACATTCAATCGAAATAGCTTTATTTTCTAATGCAAGCATGCATGAATTTTCTCTTTGAATGCAACAAGGACAACTCGCATAGCATTAAAGGAATGTTGCAGGTTCAATACAAGTTCAAGTATGCAAGTTCAAAAGGATTGGAGGCATAATGTTGATGACCACAGAAAACTATTTCAACTCGTCCCTCAGCTTCTTTGAAAAAAGGCAACGCAATACACATGAAAACAATACACATTTTTTAAATCACGGCTATTCTCAAACTCTTTCACGTCCACAATATGATGTATTTCCAAGTGAAAAAGTATTATTCGACATGAAAAAAAAATGTGTGATGAGTCAAATCAATTATCAAAAAGGGCCGTTCCATACCAGAATGGAGACTGACAGACTGATTACAAGTTTGCTAAAACACTGTCTAAATAGCTTTGTGACTATTGGTTAACGTTATCCAATGACGAAATTAGTTTCAGAAGAAGAGCATGTTTTGATTAAAGATTACAAAAGCAAATAATCTGCACAGCTGAATCAGCAACAGTAAGACCAGAATCATGCATGTCATGGTGAATTTAACACATCAGACTTCCTTTACTATACACGGAGACCTCCTAAAAATGACCATAACATAAAACAAATAAACATATAAAGCTGTAGAACAACATTTCAGCGGTCAGTAGTGTCCATCTCACATCTGAAAGCTACACCCTGTCAGACCAAAAAAACCAATGACTCTCTGGCCCTTCCTCTTTGTACACAGTGTAGTTTACAACATCCCCAGAGGCACATTTCCCCTCCTCGGTTTCCTAACCGTGGGCCTAATTGATGTGCGAGGAAGAAAACGCAAGGCTGCCAGATCAACCGCATTCAGGAGTCCCAGCGAGGGGGTCCAGGAGCCAAATGCAAACTTTTATACGCTTATAATATCAGGCAGCGGAGAGATGCCAAACCGTAGTTTTTCCGTGGAAAGGATGGAAAACTTTCCCAGCGTTCGGGGATTACAGATTGATTGCATGTATGTGTGCGTCGATGTATATGTGATATGGGGTTTAAACAGTAATTAAAGTTCCTGCTCCATTAGAGGAACATTGCATCATCATGACTGATGTCAACTTTGGTGAACGTTCAGCATGTGTTTCGGAGTAAATGTGCATTTAGTTTCACTAGTTATTCCTTTGGTTTTTTAATCTGCCTCTGATGGCTCTCAAATGGGACAAATAAGAACATTTGGGAAGCTGGAAAAACTTTCTCAGGAAACCCGAGATGACATCATTTATCACACACGCCCACACGCAAACACTCATATATATAGATATACACACACTATAAAAAGGATTATTTTTAATAAATATTTTAAAATTACCACAGCTTCTTAGGAAAACGTTAATATAATGGTTTGGTATGCTTTTATTTGGCATGGATGCATTAAACTGATCAAAAGTGACAGTAAACATATTCATCATTTCCATTTCAAATCAATTCTGTTCTTTTGAACTTTCTATTCATGGTTTCTTGAGCAGCCAATCAGCATATTAGATTGATTTCTGAAGGATTATGTGACACTGAAGACTGGAGTAATGTTGCTGAATATTCAGCTTTGAATCACAGGAATAAATTACATTTTAGAATATATTCAAATAGAACACAGTTATTTTAAATTGTAAAAAATATTTCACAATATTGCTGCTTTTACTGTATTTGTGATCAAATAAATGCAGCCTAGGTGAGCATAAGAGACTTATAAACTGTAGTGCATAAACACATTCTTACATATTCCTTGAAGTCTATTGGACATATAGACATATAAAATAGCATTTATATGTAGGATTATGTATTACCATTTG
This sequence comes from Sinocyclocheilus rhinocerous, assembly GCF_001515625.1. Taxonomy (NCBI): domain Eukaryota; kingdom Metazoa; phylum Chordata; class Actinopteri; order Cypriniformes; family Cyprinidae; genus Sinocyclocheilus; species Sinocyclocheilus rhinocerous. Next base: position 181,441 of record NW_015664016.1, read on the forward strand.
ATACCATCACTGCACCATGGCACGGGCACAGTACTTAAGAGACATTGTGAGATTTCTTACCCTCGCAGATTCTGTCGAGTCTTTGTCGTTTGACCTTGTGCTTGTCAATCAAAGCCATGGCAGCTCTGTTCTCCTCCTCTGCTGTTCACTGAGCTTAGCAACAGGAAACTACAGCCCCCAGAATCCTCCAGTGGGCATAACGCCACCTTACAACTGCACAGAAAAACACAGTCCAGATGAAACCAGAAGACAACTGACAAAATGACATGATTTTAGCCACTAGAGGGAGCCATGATACTATTCAAATAAGAACGAGCTTCAAGCATTCATTTGGCTGGAGAAACAACAAATAGATAAACCAATATTTTCATATGACAGTCTTTGATAGCCTTAAAGGGATAGTTCACCCAAAAATGAAGATTCTGTCATTTTAATCTGCCTCTGATGGCTCTCAAATGGGACAAATAAGAACATTTGGGAAGCTGGAAAAACTTTCTCAGGAAACCCGAGATGACATCATTTATCACACATGCCCACACGCAAACACTCATATATATAGATATACACACATTATAAAAAGGATTATTTTTAATAAATATTTTACAATTACCACAGCTTCTTAGGAAAATGTTTATATAATGGTTTGGTATGCTTTTATTTGGCATGGATGCATTAAACTGATCAAAAGTGACAGTAAACATATTCATCATTTCCATTTCAAATCAATTCTGTTCTTTTGAACTTTCTATTCATGGTTTCTTGAGCAGCCAATCAGCATATTAGATTGATTTCTGAAGGATTATGTGACACTGAAGACTGGAGTAATGTTGCTGAATATTCAGCTTTGAATCACAGGAATAAATTACATTTTAGAATATATTCAAATAGAACACAGTTATTTTAAATTGTAAAAAATATTTCACAATATTGCTGCTTTTACTGTATTTGTGATCAAATAAATGCAGCCTAGGTGAGCATAAGAGACTTATAAACTGTAGTGCATAAACACATTCTTACATATTCCTTGAAGTCTATTGGACATATAGACATATAAAATAGCATTTATATGTAGGATTATGTATTACCATTTGATACCATCACTGCACCATGGCACGGGCACAGTACTTAAGAGACATTGTGAGATTTCTTACCCTCGCAGATTCTGTCGAGTCTTTGTCGTTTGACCTTGTGTTTGTCAATCAAAGCCATGGCAGCTCTGTTCTCCTCCTCTGCTGTTCACTGAGCTTAGCAACAGGAAACTACAGCCCCCAGAATCCTCCAGTGGGCATAACGCCACCTTACAACTGCACAGAAAAACACAGTCCAGATGAAACCAGAAGACAACTGACAAAATGACATGATTTTAGCCACTAGAGGGAGCCATGATACTATTCAAATAAGAACGAGCTTCAAGCATTCATTTGGCTGGAGAAACAACAAATAGATAAACCAATATTTTCATATGACAGTCTTTGATAGCCTTAAAGGGATAGTTCACCCAAAAATGAAGATTCTGTCATTAATTACTCACCCTCATGTCGTTCTAAACCCGTAAGACCTCCGTTCATCTTCGGAACACAAATTAAGATATTTTTGATGCATTCTGAGAGCTCTCTGACCCTCCCATAGACAGCAAGGGTCCTTACACGATCAAGGTCCAGAAACGTAGCAAGGAGATCATTAAAATATTCCATGTGACATCAGGGGTTCAACCGTAATTTTACGAAGCTACGAGAATACTTTTTTTACGCAAAAAAAACAAACATAACGACTTTTTTCAACAATTCGTCTCCGCATCACCCTAGCGTCATTTTGGAGAGTTCCACTGAACGTAAACAGTGTATGCTGTTCTGTGTCAGCTGCGTCACGCGGCATACACTGTTTACTCTCCAAAATTGTGTTCCGAAGATGAATGACGGTCTTACGGGTTTGGAACGACACGAGGGTGAGTAATTAATGACAGAATTTTCATTTTTGGGTGAACTATCCCTTTAAAGAGAACATAAAACTGCATTAGTGATACATTTAACTTACAAAATGTTAATATTTACAAAATAAAAAAATATTTTAAAAAATCAATGTTTTGATGTTTACAAATGTACTCATAATTATATCTAGGGATTTTCAATATTTTATGTATCCATTAAAAGTTTGGGGTTGGTAAGACTTTGTCTCTTATGCTCACTAAAGCTGCATTTATTTGATCAAAAATCTGTAAAATAGCAATATTGTGAAATGTTGTTTCTCTAGTTCTCTATTTTAATATATATTTTAAATACAATTTATTCCTGTGATGCAAAGCTGAATATTCAGCATCATTACTCCAGTCTTCAGTGTCACATGATCCTTCAGAAATCATTCTAATATACAGATTTGCTGCTCAAGAAACTTTTCTGATTATTATCATCAATGTTTGTGCTGCTTAATATTTTTGTGAAAACTGTCATACATTTTCTTTCAGGATTCTTTGACGAGTTGAAAGTTCAAAAGAACAGCATTTATTTGAAATGGAAAACTTTTGTAACATTATAAATGTCTTTACTGTCACTTTTGATCATCCTTGCTGAACAAAAAAAGTAAAATTTTCTTTAAAAAATATATAAACATCTTACTGACCCCAAACTTTAGTTTAAGTATTATATTTAAGACATAAGTGATGACTTTTGACTTGTGCTTTTAATAAGCAATCACCCCTAATAGCAACTAGCTCAAAATGCCTTGGCAAGCAACCATAACAGTCTAGATTAATGCCAAACAACACTAAAAATACTGGAGTAAAACTAATTTATCATATGACCTTGGATACCATCAGCAGAAAAGTTCACTAGAGAAATGAATGTAATTTTAATTTTTCTTTAGATGATTCATGCACAGAAATAAGGTCAATTTTCATGCTGTATTTAATTCTGACTAGACTCGAGGTGACTGGAGTCTGTAACTTCAAACCCGCATTTTTTTGTGTGTTTTGTTGGCCCTTTGAGGTTTAAAAAAGCATTTAAAATCAGAAAGCGTCTGCGCAGAGCTGCCAGTCTCCCTCAGTCAGATTCTGAGCTGAGAAAGAGACACAAACAGACTTCCAGTCCCACGCTGAGACGAACTCACCGAGACACATCTCGCTTCAGCGATTTAAGAACCGGTGCCCTCTCACTCAACCTGAAACTGATCAGAGCACACGCTAAAGGGCCTTTCATAACAGATCATTTTCAATTAAAAAAAGGCATCCTGCATTTCTCAGTCCTCATCCTTTTGAGCACTTCCTCCCTTTCCATCTTTTCCCGATCTCTCTTTCAATGACCACAGTAAATGCACAAGCAATTTCTGCGGCATTCATTGCATTATCTTGGCCTTGATTGACTGGTTTTTTTTTTTTTTTTGCACAAACACATTCACACACACAATCTGATCTCCAAGGCAAGGTGGGTCACAGGGTCAGCAAAGACTCAGTTTTTCCAGCTGAATGCTGGGTAATCTGAAAGATCTGACCTGTGAGGCAGCAACAATAGCCTGAGCATGAATATGCACACATTAGCGTTTGAGTCACAGGAGGAGGTGAAAGCAAGACCTCCTCTTTCCAGCTCTTTAACACCTCCTTGCTTTGGCAGCATATTAGAGTCTAACAGCTTAACACACAGTTTAATATGGCACTCTGTCACAAGAAACCTTACAGTTTTAGAGCACAGCGACTCTGACGATAAACTCACTCGACCTAAAACGCTGTCAAAATCATGATCGCTGATGGCAAAAGACGACTAAAACTATTCCTGCGTCTCATGAGGCATCTGGAGGGGAAATGCAGCGGTTACTAGACTTTTATACTTACCACTCACATTTAAAGCGATAGTTCACCCAAAAATGAAAATCCTGTCATCATTTGTAGCCATTGACTTTCATTGTATTTTTTTTTTTTCATACTATGAATGTCAATGGCTACCAGAAAATGTTTGGTTACTGACATTCTTCAAGATATCTTTTTTTGCATTCAACAGAAGAAAAAAAAAAAACAGGTCATACTATGAATGTCAATGGCTACCAGAAATTGTTTGGTTACTGACATTCTTCAAGATATCTTCTTTTGCATTCAACAGAAGAAAAAAAAATACAGGTTTGGAAAAACATGAGGGTACGTCCCTTTAAGGAAATATGAGTGGTGTCATGATGCTAAGGTGGTTTCCAGGTCATATTTAGGTGGTTGCCAGGGTGTTCCTCTAGTAGCTAGGTGGTTATTTACTGGGTCAAAAAGCAAGTCTTTATTTATGGCTCAGATCATATGAGCAATACTTGCTTGACTTGACAAACACCACTAATAAAAAGAAAAAGATTATTTAGTCATTCTACACATAAAAATGTTCCAAAACCTGTAATAACTGACCAAATGTCCTATTTTAATGGACATGATTAAGTTATTTTCATGGTATTCTCTTGAAATAACATACGCTCCTTTCAAAAGTCTGGGGTCAGAACGATTTTTTTTAATTTTTTTAATTAATACTTTTATTAAGCAAGGGTGCATTAAATCGATCAAAAGTGACAGTGAATACATTTATTTCTATTTTTAAATAAATGCTGTTCTTTTGAACTTTCTATTCACCAAAGAATTTTGAAAAAATTAAATCCAAAAATATTAAGCAGCGCAACTTTTTTCAAGACTGATAATAATAAGAAATGTTTCTTGAGCAGAAAATCAGCATATTAGAATGATTTCTGAAGGATCATGTGACACTGAAGACTGGAGGAATGATGCTGAAAATTCAGCTTGGCATCACAGGAATAAATTAGATTTTAAAATATATTTAAATAGAAAACAGATATTTAAAATTGCAGTATTTCACAATTTTACTGTTTTTACTAAACAAATAAATGCAGCCTTCATGTTTATAAGACACTTCTTTCAAAAACATGAAAATCTTACTGACCTGAAACTTTTGAACAGCAAATATATTTAACCATAATATATATCAAATGTATTATGATGCCATCACTGTTAAATAGGTTAATAAATAATTATAATATGCCATTTCATTGTATCATAACAGAAAAACATGAAAAAAACTATTGTAAATTTCATTTTAAAGCTAACTACAGTAGATACAATACACAATCACAATATTATTCCATACAGAAAGAGACAAAATGCTGTAATAATTAACCATGGTCATCCTCTGTCACCAAGGCAACCATCACTTCCTGTGACCTGTACTGTTATGTTGAAGGTCAGAGCGAAGAACGGCACAAACCTGCCATAGAAACACTGAGCAAAAACTTACAATCCAAATAAAAGCAAAATCAGACAGTAGCATTTAGATGATTAGCTAGATGAATATTAGCAGAAAGACCGTTTTATGTCATTCTGTTTAATTAATTAACCAACAAGACTGATCTAAAGAGCCAGACATAAAGTCATAATAAGTGCTTATAGTTTGAGATGTAAATTGTGACAGTTCATGCAGCACTAGAAGAGAAAACACCTTTCAGAGGCACAAAGACATCAGCTGTATCCACTTCAAAGACTCGCGTTTCTAAAGAACTCCTTCACACAAAGCATTAATTACATCTGCTCCATTCACAAACCTGCTGCTTTGATTCAGCTGCACCTGTATGTGTGTGTGTGTGTTATGACTCTTTGTGATTGATGTTTGCGTGTTTCGTTCCTCATGTTTATCCTACACAATAGACACATTTACACTGACCTCACTTCATCTTAATATTCATTAAGCGTTATGCAAAACCGAGCTGTTATGGGAATGTTTTCATTAAAAGTCGCTTTGATACTCCACTCTCTCAGTGTCAAACTCTTTCACTCACTTTTCAATCACATGAAAACTGTGATACTCAGGTCATATTCAGGACAGACAGACAGACAGACAGACAGATAGATAGAGAGATAGAACAATAAAAATAAATAAATTACAAAAAATACATAATACATAAAAATAGATAGCTAAATAAATTATAAAATTAAATAAACAAATTAATTAAAAATAAAATACATAAAACTAAATAAATAAAAATATATAACTGAATACAAATAAAAAGATTGATAAATACATAAATAAATACAAATAAATTATATATATATATATATGTGTGTGTGTGCGTGTGTGTGTAGATAAACACATAATTTAGCCTAAAGAAAATGAAAAACAAAAAACAAAAAATTATTTAATAAAAAAAAACACACTACATACAGGATCATCTTTAGGGAATAAAATGGCATTTGCAAAATAACCAAATATAGACTTGTAGTTACTACAATTTCAAGTCTCATCAGTCTATATTTGTTGAAAAATGTGAGTAATTGTTATAAATTATTTCTCATTATGACAACAAACGTCATAATGAGAAATAATTTTCAGTTGAAATAAATTCAGTGCAACAAATATAGACTGATGAGACTTGAAATTGTATAGTCTATATTTGTTGAAAAATGTGAGTAATTGTTATGAAAACAATACCTAATGGTCCTAAAAATATGCATTTTCCGTGGTGAAATATGAGCTGGTCTTTTCTTGATCAGATTCATCCATTTATTCTTTTACCACTTGAACTAAAAATCCTGACCAAACTGAGCAGTGAATTCCAAACTCCTGTGTGATCGCTCTCGAGACGTTTCGGTCTTTAAAAGCTCTGGAGCACTTTACTGAGGTGGCATTTTAAATATGCAGATCATTTCCTGCATATTTATTTGTGCCATTGAGTAATTTCAAGCAATCACAACTGTTTTTTCCAGAGACCTTTAGAAATGCCAGCGCTCATCAAAGCAGCGGGACTGTCTCACTTCCTGTAACGCACACAAAGAGAGGAGACGGGTTTTAAATCAACTTCAGTAAAGTGTGTCGAAACATACCGGAATAAGGTTATCTGAGGAGGCACTGAAAGAGTTTAGAAGAACAGAGAGAACACTCACAATGTGTCACTGTTCAGGCGTGATAAAAGATAAAGCGCCATTAAACATTGTTTTGCAGACACCACAGAGTTTTGAAACCATCATGAACACTTGACCTCGCTTCCACACTGGCTAGTCTATATCTCCTAACAAATCACTTTCTGTCTGAGTCATATATCTCACTTTCTATCTCTTTAATATCTCAACTGTTTCCTCTACACACAAAAGAATTTGGTTCTTCAGCAGTTCTTTGAGGTAGTTGAGGTGCTGTATAAAAAGTATAGAAAAGCATAAAAAAGTTCAAACTAGGGCTGTGCGATTAATCAAAATCGAATCGAAATCGCGATTTGAGACATTGCGATTTGCTAATCGCAAAGCCTGCGATGTGGACGCGATATTACTCTGTTCCAGAGCATATGCATGACTGCCAGTCTTGAGTTGCAGTCTTACTTGCCCTGGGCAAGAGTGAGCGCACCTCCGTTCTCCCCGAATGCAAATTCAGACTAACTGCTTGCTGATTTCACTTGGATGAAATGAAACATTCAGCACATTTTCCACTTGTTCTTAAAATCGATATTTTCCCCCAAATCGCACAGCCCTAGTTCAAACCAACTTTTGCCACTGTAGTAAATTTCCATTCATAGCAAACATATGAGTGTGAAGTAACATATCTAAAATCTGAGGAGGAGAATAAGGTTCCTCTTATGGTTCTACAGCACTATAGTCTATTTGACAGAGGTGCATACAGCACATTTAAAGATAGGAGCTATATAGCACTTAAAGAGGTTGCCCTATGATTACAAGCCAATGAACCACTTTCAGTGCTATTCAGCACCATTTTTTAGAATGCAAATTAAATGATTTTCTCCTTAGAAAAAGAGCCTCCTCTAGACCGTATAGTACTGTCTGAAACTGTGCTCATATTTACAAAAATGCCAAAGTCTATAATCAAAAGCCATTGAACATGTTCATTTCTCAAACAAATTCTTCCAAGATCAAATGTTCTAAGCTATATTATCCAAACTACTGACGCATTTGGCTCCACCTTTAATTTTCCCGAAAGTATGAAACTTAACTGCAAAACATAACTGAGAGTATTAAGTCAACATGGAGAAATTGTTAAAAGAACATTTCTGGAGGACAATGAAGTCACCTGAGATATGAAAGAGAAACTCTCCGTTTAAGATCTAAATGTCTCACATTTTTTAAATGCCTTTCCATTTTTCAAATGTAATCTCCCATATATGGCAGAAAATAATTTCAGAAAATCTACTTTATTTTGTAAAAAAAAAAAAAAATCAGTGTAATCAGTGTGTCAATGTAAATATATTTATTTGGTCCAGATATATGTATGTGTATATATTAGGGTTGCAAAAAGGTGGAAAATTTCCAGTAAATTTTAGACATATTCCAGAAAATTTGGAAACTTTCCAGGATTTTTTTGGAATATTCCAGGGATTTTTTGGAAAGTTTCCACCCCTTTGCAACCATAGTATATATATATATATTCTTGGCCCTTCAAAGCACATTAGCACAAGGTTTACACTAGAGATGCACCGATTGCAATTTTCTTGGCCGCTTCCGATTTTTTTGTTAGTGTGATCTGCCGATACCGATTTTTGCCGATTCCGATTTTCTTTCTAAGAACTATAATTGACAGCATATACAAACAAAAATCTACTTTTCTTCAACGCAAAGTTTTATTTTCATTAAAAAAACACAAGTAAAAAGTCAGTAATAAAATAAGAACAAATAAAAAAAATCGTTGCAAACAACAGCACAAATAAATGCAATAGAATAAAGAGAACTATGAAAGTTTTTCAGGTTAAGTAAGTTTTTATTCAGGTAAGAAATACTACAGAAATTAAAGTAATCGAATGTAAAATAACACATCCAGTGTTATTTTACATTTGATTACTTTAATTTCTGTAGTCTTCATTGTAAAAAT